>NW_027364383.1:0-243778 GCF_046119375.1 Phyllobates terribilis
ATTCAGTCAGTAGCTTCAATCATTTACGGTATATGAATAACATGATGTTTTTCAATCGCAAAAATCAATGAATATTGTAAATGCACAAACAGTAATTTCTCCGCATTGCAAGGTGCAATTCTGAAATTTTTTGCTTTTTCCTGCTCCTCTTAGCATGATAAAGAAGATTCAAAGAGAGTGAGATGCCAGCTCCTTTCATTCAGTCAGTAGCTTCAATCATTTCTGGACGTTTTTCAATGGCAAAAATCAATGAATATTGTAAATGCACAAACAGTAATTTCTCCGCATTGCAAGGTGCAATTCTGAAATTTTTTACTTTTTCCTGCTCCTCTTAGCATGATAAAGAAGATTCAAAGAGAGTGAGATGCCAGCTCCTTTCATTCAGTCAGTAGCTTCAATCATTTCTGGTATATGAATAACATGATGTTTTTCAATGGCAAAAATCAATGAATTTTGTAAATGCACAAACAGTAATTTCTCCGCATTGCAAGGCGCAATTCTGAAATTTTTTGCTTTTTCCTGCTCCTCTTAGCATGATAAAGAAGATTCAAAGAGAGTGAGATGCCAGCTCCTTTCATTCAGTCAGTAGCTTCAATCATTTCTGGACGTTTTTCAATGGCAAAAATCAATGAATATTGTAAATGCACAAACAGTAATTTCTCCGCATTGCAAGGTGCAATTCTGAAATTTTTTGCTTTTTCCTGCTCCTCTTAGCATGATAAAGAAGATTCAAAGAGAGTGAGATGCCAGCTCCTTTCATTCAGTCAGTAGCTTCAATCATTTCTGGACGTTTTTCAATGGCAAAAATCAATGAATATTGTAAATGCACAAACAGTAATTTCTCCGCATTGCAAGGTGCAATTCTGAAATTTTTTGCTTTTTCCTGCTCCTCTTAGCATGATAAACAAGATTCAAAGAGAGTGAGATGCCAGCTCCTTTCATTCAGTCAGTAGCTTCAATCATTTCTGGACGTTTTTCAAAGGCAAAAATCAATGAATATTGTAAATGCACAAACAGTAATTTCTCCGCATTGCAAGGTGCAATTCTGAAATTTTTTGCTTTTTCCTGCTCCTCTTAGCATGATAAAGAAGATTCAAAGAGAGTGAGATGCCAGCTCCTTTCATTCAGTCAGTAGCTTCAAACATTTCTGGTATATGAATAACATGTTTTTCAATGGCAAAAATCAATGAATATTGTAAATGCACAAACAGTAATTTCTCCGCATTGCAAGGTGCAATTCTGAAATTTTTTGCTTTTTCCTGCTCCTCTTAGCATGATAAAGAAGATTCAAAGAGAGTGAGATGCCAGCTCCTTTCATTCAGTCAGTAGCTTCAATCATTTCTGGACGTTTTTCAATGGCAAAAATCAATGAATATTGTAAATGCACAAACAGTAATTTCTCCGCATTGCAAGGTGCAATTCTGAAATTTTTTGCTTTTTCCTGCTCCTCTTAGCATGATAAAGAAGATTCAAAGAGAGTGAGATGCCAGCTCCTTTCATTCAGTCAGTAGCTTCAATCATTTCTGGACGTTTTTCAATGGCAAAAATCCATGAACATTGTAAATGCACAAACTGTAATTTCTCCGCATTGCAAGGTGCAATTCTGAAATTTTTTGCTTTTTCCTGCTCCTCTTAGCATGATAAAGAAGATTCAAAGAGAGTGAGATGCCAGCTCCTTTCATTCAGTCAGTAGCTTCAATCATTTCTGGACGTTTTTCAATGGCAAAAATCAATGAATATTGTAAATGCACAAACAGTAATTTCTCCGCATTGCAAGGTGCAATTCTGAAATTTTTTGCTTTTTCCTGCTCCTCTTAGCATGATAAAGAAGATTCAAAGAGAGTGAGATGCCAGCTCCTTTCATTCAGTCGGTAGCTTCAATCATTTCTGGACGTTTTTCAATTGCAAAAATCAATGAATATTGTAAATGCACAAACAGTAATTTCTCCGCATTGCAAGGTGCAATTCTGAAATTTTTTGCTTTTTCCTGCTCCTGTTAGCATGATAAAGAAGATTCAAAGAGAGTGAGATGCCAGCTCCTTTCTTTCAGTCAGTAGCTTCAATCATTTCTGGTATATGAATAACATGATGTTTTTCAATGGCAAAAATCAATGAATATTGTAAATGCACAAACAGTAATTTATCCGCATTGCAAGGTGCAATTCTGAAATTTTTTGCTTTTTCCTGCTCCTCTTAGCATGATAAAGAAGATTCAAAGAGAGTGAGATGCCAGCTCCTTTCATTCAGTCAGTAGCTTCAAACATTTCTGTTATATGAATAACATGATGTTTTTCAATGGCAAAAATCAATGAATATTGTAAATGCACAAACAGTAATTTCTCCGCATTGCAAGGTGCAATTCTGAAATTTTTTGCTTTTTCCTGCTCCTCTTAGCATGATAAAGAAGATTCAAAGAGAGTGAGATGCCAGCTCCTTTCATTCAGTCAGTAGCTTCAATCATTTCTGGACGTTTTTCAATGGCAAAAATCAATGAATATTGTAAATGCACAAACAGTAATTTCTCCGCATTGCAAGGTGCAATTCTGAAATTTTTTGCTTTTTCCTGCTCCTCTTAGCATGATAAAGAAGATTCAAAGAGAGTGAGATGCCAGCTCCTTTCATTCAGTCAGTAGCTTCAGTCATTTCTGGTATATGAATAACATGATGTTTTTCAATGGCAAAAATCAATGAATTTTGTAAATGCACAAACAGTAATTTCTCCGCATTGCAAGGTGCAATTCTGAAATTTTTTGCTTTTTCCTGCTCCTCTTAGCATGATAAAGAAGATTCAAAGAGAGTGAGATGCCAGCTCCTTTCATTCAGTCAGTAGCTTCAAACATTTCTGGTATATGAATAACATGATGTTTTTCAATGGCAAAAATCAATGAATATTGTAAATGCACAAACAGTAATTTCTCCGCATTGCAAGGTGCAATTCTGAAATTTTTTGCTTTTTCCTGCTCCTCTTAGCATGATAAAGAAGATTCAAAGAGAGTGAGATGCCAGCTCGTTTCATTCAGTCGGTAGCTTCAATCATTTCTGGACGTTTTTCAATTGCAAAAATCAATGAATATTGTAAATGCACAAACAGTAATTTCTCCGCATTGCAAGGTGCAATTCTGAAATTTTTTGCTTTTTCCTGCTCCTGTTAGCATGATAAAGAAGATTCAAAGAGAGTGAGATGCCAGCTCCTTTCATTCAGTCAGTAGCTTCAATCATTTCTGGTATATGAATAACATGATGTTTTTCAATGGCAAAAATCAATGAATATTGTAAATGCACAAACAGTAATTTATCCGCATTGCAAGGTGCAATTCTGAAATTTTTTGCTTTTTCCTGCTCCTCTTAGCATGATAAAGAAGATTCAAAGAGAGTGAGATGCCAGCTCCTTTCATTCAGTCAGTAGCTTCAAACATTTCTGGTATATGAATAACATGATGTTTTTCAATGGCAAAAATCAATGAATATTGTAAATGCACAAACAGTAATTTCTCCGCATTGCAAGGTGCAATTCTGAAATTTTTTGCTTTTTCCTGCTCCTCTTAGCATGATAAAGAAGATTCAAAGAGAGTGAGATGCCAGCTCCTTTCATTCAGTCAGTAGCTTCAATCATTTCTGGACGTTTTTCAATGGCAAAAATCAATGAATATTGTAAATGCACAAACAGTAATTTCTCCGCATTGCAAGGTGCAATTCTGAAATTTTTTGCTTTTTCCTGCTCCTCATAGCATGATAAAGAAGATTCAAAGAGAGTGAGATGCCAGCTCCTTTCATTCAGTCAGTAGCTTCAATCATTTCTGGACGTTTTTCAATGGCAAAAATCAATGAATATTGTAAATGCACAAACAGTAATTTCTCCGCATTGGAAGGTGCAATTCTGAAATTTTTTGCTTTTTCCTGCTCCTCTTAGCATTATGAAGAAGATTCAAAGAGAGTGAGATGCCAGCTCCTTTCATTCAGTCAGTAGCTTCAAACATTTCTGGTATATGAATAACATGATGTTTTTCAATGGCAAAAATCAATGAATATTGTAAATGCACAAACAGTAATTTCTCCGCATTGCAAGGTGCAATTCTGAAATTTTTTGCTTTTTCCTGCTCCTCTTAGCATGATAAAGAAGATTCAAAGAGAGTGAGATGCCAGCTCCTTTCGTTCAGTCAGTAGCTTCAATCATTTCTGGACGTTTTTCAATGGCAAAAATCATTGAATATTGTAAATGCACAAACAGTAATTTCTCCGCATTGCAAGATGCAATTCTGAAATTTTTTACTTTTTCCTGCTCCTCTTAGCATGATAAAGAAGATTCAAAGAGAGTGAGATGCCAGCTCCTTTCATTCAGTCAGTAGCTTCAATCATTTACGGTATATGAATAACATGATGTTTTTCAATCGCAAAAATCAATGAATATTGTAAATGCACAAACAGTAATTTCTCCGCATTGCAAGGTGCAATTCTGAAATTTTTTGATTTTTCCTGCTCCTCTTAGCATGATAAAGAAGATTCAAAGAGAGTGAGATGCCAGCTCCTTTCATTCAGTCAGTAGCTTCAATCATTTCTGGTATATGAATAACATGATGTTTTTCAATGGCAAAAATCAATGAATATTGTAAATGCACAAACAGTAATTTATCCGCATTGCAAGGTGCAATTCTGAAATTTTTTGCTTTTTCCTGCTCCTCTTAGCATTATGAAGAAGATTCAAAGAGAGTGAGATGCCAGCTCCTTTCATTCAGTCAGTAGCTTCAAACATTTCTGGTATATGAATAACATGATGTTTTTCAATGGCAAAAATCAATGAATATTGTAAATGCACAAACAGTAATTTCTCCGCATTGCAAGGTGCAATTCTGAAATTTTTTGCTTTTTCCTGCTCCTCTTAGCATGATAAACAAGATTCAAAGAGAGTGAGATGCCAGCTCCTTTCATTCAGTCAGTAGCTTCAATCATTTCTGGACGTTTTTCAATGGCAAAAATCAATGAATATTGTAAATGCACAAACAGTAATTTCTCCACATTGCAAGGTGCAATTCTGAAATTTTTTGCTTTTTCCTGCTCCTCTTAGCATGATAAAGAAGATTCAAAGAGAGTGAGATGCCAGCTCCTTTTATTCAGTCAGTAGCTTCAAACATTTCTGGTATATGAATAACATGATGTTTTTCAATGGCAAAAATCAATGAATATTGTAAATGCACAAACAGTAATTTCTCCGCATTGCAAGGTGCAATTCTGAAATTTTTTGCTTTTTCCTGCTCCTCTTAGCATGATAAAGAAGATTCAAAGAGAGTGAGATGCCAGCTCCTTTCATTCAGTCGGTAGCTTCAATCATTTCTGGACGTTTTTCAATTGCAAAAATCAATGAATATTGTAAATGCACAAACAGTAATTTCTCCGCATTGCAAGGTGCAATTCTGAAATTTTTTGCTTTTTCCTGCTCCTGTTAGCATGATAAAGAAGATTCAAAGAGAGTGAGATGCCAGCTCCTTTCTTTCAGTCAGTAGCTTCAATCATTTCTGGTATATGAATAACATGATGTTTTTCAATGGCAAAAATCAATGAATATTGTAAATGCACAAACAGTAATTTATCCGCATTGCAAGGTGCAATTCTGAAATTTTTTGCTTTTTCCTGCTCCTCTTAGCATGATAAAGAAGATTCAAAGAGAGTGAGATGCCAGCTCCTTTCATTCAGTCAGTAGCTTCAAACATTTCTGTTATATGAATAACATGATGTTTTTCAATGGCAAAAATCAATGAATATTGTAAATGCACAAACAGTAATTTCTCCGCATTGCAAGGTGCAATTCTGAAATTTTTTGCTTTTTCCTGCTCCTCTTAGCATGATAAAGAAGATTCAAAGAGAGTGAGATGCCAGCTCCTTTCATTCAGTCAGTAGCTTCAATCATTTCTGGACGTTTTTCAATGGCAAAAATCAATGAATATTGTAAATGCACAAACAGTAATTTCTCCGCATTGCAAGGTGCAATTCTGAAATTTTTTGCTTTTTCCTGCTCCTCTTAGCATGATAAAGAAGATTCAAAGAGAGTGAGATGCCAGCTCCTTTCATTCAGTCAGTAGCTTCAGTCATTTCTGGTATATGAATAACATGATGTTTTTCAATGGCAAAAATCAATGAATTTTGTAAATGCACAAACAGTAATTTCTCCGCATTGCAAGGTGCAATTCTGAAATTTTTTGCTTTTTCCTGCTCCTCTTAGCATGATAAAGAAGATTCAAAGAGAGTGAGATGCCAGCTCCTTTCATTCAGTCAGTAGCTTCAAACATTTCTGGTATATGAATAACATGATGTTTTTCAATGGCAAAAATCAATGAATATTGTAAATGCACAAACAGTAATTTCTCCGCATTGCAAGGTGCAATTCTGAAATTTTTTGCTTTTTCCTGCTCCTCTTAGCATGATAAAGAAGATTCAAAGAGAGTGAGATGCCAGCTCGTTTCATTCAGTCGGTAGCTTCAATCATTTCTGGACGTTTTTCAATTGCAAAAATCAATGAATATTGTAAATGCACAAACAGTAATTTCTCCGCATTGCAAGGTGCAATTCTGAAATTTTTTGCTTTTTCCTGCTCCTGTTAGCATGATAAAGAAGATTCAAAGAGAGTGAGATGCCAGCTCCTTTCATTCAGTCAGTAGCTTCAATCATTTCTGGTATATGAATAACATGATGTTTTTCAATGGCAAAAATCAATGAATATTGTAAATGCACAAACAGTAATTTATCCGCATTGCAAGGTGCAATTCTGAAATTTTTTGCTTTTTCCTGCTCCTCTTAGCATGATAAAGAAGATTCAAAGAGAGTGAGATGCCAGCTCCTTTCATTCAGTCAGTAGCTTCAAACATTTCTGGTATATGAATAACATGATGTTTTTCAATGGCAAAAATCAATGAATATTGTAAATGCACAAACAGTAATTTCTCCGCATTGCAAGGTGCAATTCTGAAATTTTTTGCTTTTTCCTGCTCCTCTTAGCATGATAAAGAAGATTCAAAGAGAGTGAGATGCCAGCTCCTTTCATTCAGTCAGTAGCTTCAATCATTTCTGGACGTTTTTCAATAGCAAAAATCAATGAATATTGTAAATGCACAAACAGTAATTTCTCCGCATTGCAAGGTGCAATTCTGAAATTTTTTGCTTTTTCCTGCTCCTCATAGCATGATAAAGAAGATTCAAAGAGAGTGAGATGCCAGCTCCTTTCATTCAGTCAGTAGCTTCAATCATTTCTGGACGTTTTTCAATGGCAAAAATCAATGAATATTGTAAATGCACAAACAGTAATTTCTCCGCATTGGAAGGTGCAATTCTGAAATTTTTTGCTTTTTCCTGCTCCTCTTAGCATTATGAAGAAGATTCAAAGAGAGTGAGATGCCAGCTCCTTTCATTCAGTCAGTAGCTTCAAACATTTCTGGTATATGAATAACATGATGTTTTTCAATGGCAAAAATCAATGAATATTGTAAATGCACAAACAGTAATTTCTCCGCATTGCAAGGTGCAATTCTGAAATTTTTTGCTGTAAATGCACAAACAGTAATTTCTCCGCATTGCAAGGTGCAATTCTGAAATTTTTTGCTATTTCCTGCTCCTCTTAGTATGGTAAAGAAGATTCAAAGAGAGTGAGATGCCAGCTCCTTTTATTCAGTCAGTAGCTTCAAACATTTCTGGTATATGAATAACATGATGTTTTTCAATGGCAAAAATCAATGAATATTGTAAATGCACAAACAGTAATTTCTCCGCATTGCAAGGTGCAATTCTGAAATTTTTTGCTTTTTCCTGCTCCTCTTAGCATGATAAAGAAGATTCAAAGAGAGTGAGATGCCAGCTCCTTTCATTCAGTCAGTAGCTTCAATCATTTCTGGACGTTTTTCAATGGCAAAAATCAATGAATATTGTAAATGCACAAACAGTAATTTCTCCGCATTGCAAGGTGCAATTCTGAAATTTTTTGCTTTTTCCTGCTCCTCATAGCATGATAAAGAAGATTCAAAGAGAGTGAGATGCCAGCTCCTTTCATTCAGTCAGTAGCTTCAATCATTTCTGGACGTTTTTCAATGGCAAAAATCAATGAATATTGTAAATGCACAAACAGTAATTTCTCCGCATTGCAAGGTGCAATTCTGAAATTTTTTGCTTTTTCCTGCTCCTCTTAGCATTATGAAGAAGATTCAAAGAGAGTGAGATGCCAGCTCCTTTCATTCAGTCAGTAGCTTCAAACATTTCTGGTATATGAATAACATGATGTTTTTCAATGGCAAAAATCAATGAATATTGTAAATGCACAAACAGTAATTTCTCCGCATTGCAAGGTGCAATTCTGAAATTTTTTGCTTTTTCCTGCTCCTCTTAGCATGATAAAGAAGATTCAAAGAGAGTGAGATGCCAGCTCATTTCGTTCAGTCAGTAGCTTCAATCATTTCTGGACGTTTTTCAATGGCAAAAATCATTGAATATTGTAAATGCACAAACAGTAATTTCTCCGCATTGCAAGATGCAATTCTGAAATTTTTTACTTTTTCCTGCTCCTCTTAGCATGATAAAGAAGATTCAAAGAGAGTGAGATGCCAGCTCCTTTCATTCAGTCAGTAGCTTCAATCATTTACGGTATATGAATAACATGATGTTTTTCAATCGCAAAAATCAATGAATATTGTAAATGCACAAACAGTAATTTCTCCGCATTGCAAGGTGCAATTCTGAAATTTTTTGCTTTTTCCTGCTCCTCATAGCATGATAAAGAAGATTCAAAGAGAGTGAGATGCCAGCTCCTTTCATTCAGTCAGTAGCTTCAATCATTTCTGGACGTTTTTCAATGGCAAAAATCAATGAATATTGTAAATGCACAAACAGTAATTTCTCCGCATTGCAAGGTGCAATTCTGAAATTTTTTGCTTTTTCCTGCTCCTCTTAGCATTATGAAGAAGATTCAAAGAGAGTGAGATGCCAGCTCCTTTCATTCAGTCAGTAGCTTCAAACATTTCTGGTATATGAATAACATGATGTTTTTCAATGGCAAAAATCAATGAATATTGTAAATGCACAAACAGTAATTTCTCCGCATTGCAAGGTGCAATTCTGAAATTTTTTGCTTTTTCCTGCTCCTCTTAGCATGATAAAGAAGATTCAAAGAGAGTGAGATGCCAGCTCATTTCGTTCAGTCAGTAGCTTCAATCATTTCTGGACGTTTTTCAATGGCAAAAATCATTGAATATTGTAAATGCACAAACAGTAATTTCTCCGCATTGCAAGATGCAATTCTGAAATTTTTTACTTTTTCCTGCTCCTCTTAGCATGATAAAGAAGATTCAAAGAGAGTGAGATGCCAGCTCCTTTCATTCAGTCAGTAGCTTCAATCATTTACGGTATATGAATAACATGATGTTTTTCAATCGCAAAAATCAATGAATATTGTAAATGCACAAACAGTAATTTCTCCGCATTGCAAGGTGCAATTCTGAAATTTTTTGCTTTTTCCTGCTCCTCTTAGCATGATAAAGAAGATTCAAAGAGAGTGAGATGCCAGCTCCTTTCATTCAGTCAGTAGCTTCAATCATTTCTGGACGTTTTTCAATGGCAAAAATCAATGAATATTGTAAATGCACAAACAGTAATTTCTCCGCATTGCAAGGTGCAATTCTGAAATTTTTTACTTTTTCCTGCTCCTCTTAGCATGATAAAGAAGATTCAAAGAGAGTGAGATGCCAGCTCCTTTCATTCAGTCAGTAGCTTCAATCATTTCTGGTATATGAATAACATGATGTTTTTCAATGGCAAAAATCAATGAATTTTGTAAATGCACAAACAGTAATTTCTCCGCATTGCAAGGCGCAATTCTGAAATTTTTTGCTTTTTCCTGCTCCTCTTAGCATGATAAAGAAGATTCAAAGAGAGTGAGATGCCAGCTCCTTTCATTCAGTCAGTAGCTTCAATCATTTCTGGACGTTTTTCAATGGCAAAAATCAATGAATATTGTAAATGCACAAACAGTAATTTCTCCGCATTGCAAGGTGCAATTCTGAAATTTTTTGCTTTTTCCTGCTCCTCTTAGCATGATAAAGAAGATTCAAAGAGAGTGAGATGCCAGCTCCTTTCATTCAGTCAGTAGCTTCAATCATTTCTGGACGTTTTTCAATGGCAAAAATCAATGAATATTGTAAATGCACAAACAGTAATTTCTCCGCATTGCAAGGTGCAATTCTGAAATTTTTTGCTTTTTCCTGCTCCTCTTAGCATGATAAACAAGATTCAAAGAGAGTGAGATGCCAGCTCCTTTCATTCAGTCAGTAGCTTCAATCATTTCTGGACGTTTTTCAAAGGCAAAAATCAATGAATATTGTAAATGCACAAACAGTAATTTCTCCGCATTGCAAGGTGCAATTCTGAAATTTTTTGCTTTTTCCTGCTCCTCTTAGCATGATAAAGAAGATTCAAAGAGAGTGAGATGCCAGCTCCTTTCATTCAGTCAGTAGCTTCAAACATTTCTGGTATATGAATAACATGTTTTTCAATGGCAAAAATCAATGAATATTGTAAATGCACAAACAGTAATTTCTCCGCATTGCAAGGTGCAATTCTGAAATTTTTTGCTTTTTCCTGCTCCTCTTAGCATGATAAAGAAGATTCAAAGAGAGTGAGATGCCAGCTCCTTTCATTCAGTCAGTAGCTTCAATCATTTCTGGACGTTTTTCAATGGCAAAAATCAATGAATATTGTAAATGCACAAACAGTAATTTCTCCGCATTGCAAGGTGCAATTCTGAAATTTTTTGCTTTTTCCTGCTCCTCTTAGCATGATAAAGAAGATTCAAAGAGAGTGAGATGCCAGCTCCTTTCATTCAGTCAGTAGATTCAATCATTTCTGGACGTTTTTCAATGGCAAAAATCCATGAACATTGTAAATGCACAAACTGTAATTTCTCCGCATTGCAAGGTGCAATTCTGAAATTTTTTGCTTTTTCCTGCTCCTCTTAGCATGATAAAGAAGATTCAAAGAGAGTGAGATGCCAGCTCCTTTCATTCAGTCAGTAGCTTCAATCATTTCTGGACGTTTTTCAATGGCAAAAATCAATGAATATTGTAAATGCACAAACAGTAATTTCTCCGCATTGCAAGGTGCAATTCTGAAATTTTTTGCTTTTTCCTGCTCCTCTTAGCATGGTAAAGAAGATTCAAAGAGAGTGAGATTCCAGCTCCTTTCATTCAGTCAGTAGCTTCAAACATTTCTGGTATATGAATAACATGATGTTTTTCAATGGCAAAAATCAATGAATATTGTAAATGCACAAACAGTAATTTCTCCGCATTGCAAGGTGCAAGTCTGAAATTTTTTGCTTTTTCCTGCTCCTCTTAGCATGATAAAGAAGATTCAAAGAGAGTGAGATGCCAGCTCCTTTCATTCAGTCAGTAGCTTCAATCATTTCTGGACGTTTTTCAATGGCAAAAATCAATGAATATTGTAAATGCACAAACTGTAATTTCTCCGCATTGCAAGGTGCAATTCTGAAATTTTTTGCTTTTTCCTGCTCCTCTTAGCATGATAAAGAAGATTCAAAGAGAGTGAGATGCCAGCTCCTTTCATTCAGTCAGTAGCTTCAATCATTTCTGGACGTTTTTCAATGGCAAAAATCAATGAATATTGTAAATGCACAAACAGTAATTTCTCCGCATTGCAAGGTGCAATTCTGAAATTTTTTGCTATTTCCTGCTCCTCTTAGTATGGTAAAGAAGATTCAAAGAGAGTGAGATGCCAGCTCCTTTTATTCAGTCAGTAGCTTCAAACATTTC
This sequence comes from Phyllobates terribilis, assembly GCF_046119375.1. Lineage (NCBI taxonomy): Eukaryota > Metazoa > Chordata > Amphibia > Anura > Dendrobatidae > Phyllobates > Phyllobates terribilis. Next base: position 11,799 of record NW_027364383.1, read on the forward strand.
TGGTATATGAATAACATGATGTTTTTCAATGGCAAAAATCAATGAATATTGTAAATGCACAAACAGTAATTTCTCCGCATTGCAAGGTGCAAGTCTGAAATTTTTTGCTTTTTCCTGCTCCTCTTAGCATGATAAAAAGATTCAAAGAGAGTGAGATGCCAGCTCCTTTCATTCAGTCAGTAGCTTCAAACATTTCTGGTATATGAATAACATGATGTTTTTCAATGGCAAAAATCAATGAATATTGTAAATGCACAAACAGTAATTTCTCCGCATTGCAAGGTGCAATTCTGAAATTTTTTGCTTTTTCCTGCTCCTCTTAGCATGATAAAGAAGATTCAAAGAGAGTGAGATGCCAGCTCCTTTCATTCAGTCAGTAGCTTCAATCATTTCTGGACGTTTTTCAATGGCAAAAATCAATGAATATTGTAAATGCACAAACAGTAATTTCTCCGCATTGCAAGGTGCAATTCTGAAATTTTTTGCTTTTTCCTGCTCCTCTTAGCATGATAAACAAGATTCAAAGAGAGTGAGATGCCAGCTCCTTTCATTCAGTCAGTAGCTTCAATCATTTCTGGACGTTTTTCAAAGGCAAAAATCAATGAATATTGTAAATGCACAAACAGCAATTTCTCCGCATTGCAAGGTGCAATTCTGAAATTTTTTGCTTTTTCCTGCTCCTCTTAGCACGATAAAGAAGATTCAAAGAGAGTGAGATGCCAGCTCCTTTCATTCAGTCAGTAGCTTCAAACATTTCTGGTATATGAATAACATGATGTTTTTCAATGGCAAAAATCAATGAATATTGTAAATGCACAAACAGTAATTTCTCCGCATTGCAAGGTGCAATTCTGAAATTTTTTGCTTTTTCCTGCTCCTCTTAGCATGATAAAGAAGATTCAAAGAGAGTGAGATGCCAGCTCCTTTCATTCAGTCAGTAGCTTCAATCATTTCTGGACGTTTTTCAATTGCAAAAATCAATGAATATTGTAAATGCACAAACAGTAATTTCTCCGCATTGCAAGGTGCAATTCTGAAATTTTTTGCTTTTTCCTGCTCCTCTTAGCATGATAAAGACGATTCAAAGAGAGTGAGATGCCAGCTACTTTCATTCAGTCAGTAGCTTCAATCATTTCTGGTATATGAATAACATGATGTTTTTCAATGGCAAAAATCAATGAATATTGTAAATGCACAAACAGTAATTTCTCCGCATTGCAAGGTGCAATTCTGAAATTTTTTGCTTTTTCCTGCTGCTCTTAGCATGATAAAGAAGATTCAAAGAGAGTGAGATGCCAGCTCCTTTCATTCAGTCAGTAGCTTCAATCATTTCTGGTATATGAATAACATGATGTTTTTCAATGGCAAAAATCAATGAATATTGTAAATGCACAAACAGTAATTTATCCGCATTGCAAGGTGCAATTCTGAAATTTTTTGCTTTTTCCTGCTCCTCTTAGCATGATAAAGAAGATTCAAAGAGAGTGAGATGCCAGCTCCTTTCATTCAGTCAGTAGCTTCAAACATTTCTGGTATATGAATAACATGATGATTTTCAATGGCAAAAATCAATGAATATTGTAAATGCACAAACAGTAATTTCTCCGCATTGCAAGGTGCAATTCTGAAATTTTTTGCTTTTTCCTGCTCCTCTTAGCATGATAAAGAAGATTCAAAGAGAGTGAGATGCCAGCTCCTTTCATTCAGTCAGTAGCTTCAATCATTTCTGGACGTTTTTCAATGGCAAAAATCAATGAATATTGTAAATGCACAAACAGTAATTTCTCCGCATTGCAAGGTGCAATTCTGAAATTTTTTGCTTTTTCCTGCTCCTCTTAGCATGATAAAGAAGATTCAAAGAGAGTGAGATGCCAGCTCCTTTCATTCAGTCAGTAGCTTCAATCATTTCTGGTATATGAATAACATGATGTTTTTCAATGGCAAAAATCAATGAATTTTGTAAATGCACAAACAGTAATTTCTCCGCATTGCAAGGTGCAATTCTGAAATTTTTTGCTTTTTCCTGCTCCTCTTAGCATGATAAAGAAGATTCAAAGAGAGTGAGATGCCAGCTCCTTTCATTCAGTCAGTAGCTTCAATCATTTCTGGACGTTTTTCAATGGCAAAAATCAATGAATTGTAAATGCACAAACAGTAATTTCTCCGCATTGCAAGGTGCAATTCTGAAATTTTTTGCTTTTTCCTGCTCCTCTTAGCATGATAAAGAAGATTCAAAGAGAGTGAGATGCCAGCTCCTTTCATTCAGTCAGTAGCTTCAAACATTTCTGGTATATGAATAACATGATGTTTTTCAATGGCAAAAATCAATGAATATTTTAAATGCACAAACAGTGATTTCTCCGCATTGCAAGGTGCAATTCTGAATTTTTTTGCTTTTTCCTGCTCCTCTTTGCATGATAAAGAAGATTTAAAGAGAGTGAGATGCCAGCTCCTTTCGTTCAGTCAGTAGCTTCAATCATTTCTGGACGTTTTTCAATGGCAAAAATCATTGAATTTTGTAAATGCACAAACATTAATTTCTCCGCATTGCAAGGTGCAATTCTGAAATTTTTTACTTTTTCCTGCTCCTCTTAGCATGATAAAGAAGATTCAAAGAGAGTGAGATGCCAGCTCCTTTCATTCAGTCAGTAGCTTCAATCATTTCTGGTATATGAATAACATGATGTTTTTCAATGGCAAAAATCAATGAATATTGTAAATGCACAAACAGTAATTTCTCCACATTGCAAGGTGCAATTCTGAAATTTTTTACTTTTTCCTGCTCCTCTTAGCATGATAAAGAAGATTCAAAGAGAGTGAGATGCCAGCTCTTTCATTCAGTCAGTAGCTTCAATCATTTCTGGTATATGAATAACATGATGTTTTTCAATGGCAAAAATCAATGAATATTGTAAATGCACAAACAGTAATTTATCCGCATTGCAAGGTGCAATTCTGAAATTTTTTGCTTTTTCCTGCTCCTCTTAGCATGATAAAGAAGATTCAAAGAGAGTGAGATGCCAGCTCCTTTCATTCAGTCAGTAGCTTCAAACATTTCTGGTATATGAATAACATGATGATTTTCAATGGCAAAAATCAATTAATATTGTAAATGCACAAACAGTAATTTCTCCGCATTGCAAGGTGCAATTCTGAAATTTTTTGCTTTTTCCTGCTCCTCTTAGCATGATAAAGAAGATTCAAAGAGAGTGAGATGCCAGCTCCTTTCATTCAGTCAGTAGCTTCAATCATTTCTGGACGTTTTTCAATGGCAAAAATCAATGAATATTGTAAATGCACAAACAGTAATTTCTCCGCATTGCAAGGTGCAATTCTGAAATTTTTTGCTTTTTCCTGCTCCTCTTAGCATGATAAAGAAGATTCAAAGAGAGTGAGATGCCAGCTCCTTTCATTCAGTCAGTAGCTTCAATCATTTCTGGTATATGAATAACATGATGTTTTTCAATGGCAAAAATCAATGAATTTTGTAAATGCACAAACAGTAATTTCTCCGCATTGCAAGGTGCAATTCTGAATTTTTTTGCTTTTTCCTGCTCCTCTTAGCATGATAAAGAAGATTCAAAGAGAGTGAGATGCCAGCTCCTTTCATTCAGTCAGTAGCTTCAATCATTTCTGGACGTTTTTCAATGGCAAAAATCAATGAATTGTAAATGCACAAACAGTAATTTCTCCGCATTGCAAGGTGCAATTCTGAAATTTTTTGCTTTTTCCTGCTCCTCTTAGCATGATAAAGAAGATTCAAAGAGAGTGAGATGCCAGCTCCTTTCATTCAGTCAGTAGCTTCAAACATTTCTGGTATATGAATAACATGATGTTTTTCAATGGCAAAAATCAATGAATATTTTAAATGCACAAACAGTGATTTCTCCGCATTGCAAGGTGCAATTCTGAAATTTTTTGCTTTTTCCTGCTCCTCTTTGCATGATAAAGAAGATTTAAAGAGAGCGAGATGCCAGCTCCTTTCGTTCCGTCAGTAGCTTCAATCATTTCTGGACGTTTTTCAATGGCAAAAATCATTGAATATTGTAAATGCACAAACATTAATTTCTCTGCATTGCAAGGTGCAATTCTGAAATTTTTTACTTTTTCCTGCTCCTCTTAGCATGATAAAGAAGATTCAAAGAGAGTGAGATGCCAGCTCCTTTCATTCAGTCAGTAGCTTCAATCATTTCTGGTATATGAATAACATGATGTTTTTCAATGGCAAAAATCAATGAATATTGTAAATGCACAAACAGTAATTTCTCCGCATTGCAAGGTGCAATTCTGAAATTTTTTACTTTTTCCTGCTCCTCTTAGCATGATAAAGAAGATTCAAAGAGAGTGAGATGCCAGCTCTTTCATTCAGTCAGTAGCTTCAATCATTTCTGGTATATGAATAACGATGTTTTTCAATGGCAAAAATCAATGAATATAGTAAATGCACAAACAGTAATTTCTCCGCATTGCAAGGTGCAATTCTGAAATTTTTTGCTTTTTCCTGCTCCTCTTAGCATGATAAAGAAGATTCAAAGAGAGTGAGATGCCAGCTCCTTTCATTCAGTCAGTAGCTTCAATCATTTCTGGACGTTTTTCAATGGCAAAAATCAATGAATATTGTAAATGCACAAACAGTAATTTCTCCGCATTGCAAGGTGCAATTCTGAAATTTTTTGCTTTTTCGTGCTCCTCTTAGCATGATAAACAAGATTCAAAGAGAGTGAGATGCCAGCTCCTTTCATTCAGTCAGTAGCTTCAATCATTTCTGGACGTTTTTCAATGGCAAAAATCATTGAATATTGTAAATGCACAAACAGTAATTTCTCCGCATTGCAAGGTGCAATTCTGAAATTTTTTACTTTTTCCTGCTCCTCTTAGCATGATAAAGAAGATTCAAAGAGAGTGAGATGCCAGCTCCTTTCATTCAGTCAGTAGCTTCAATCATTTCTGGTATATGAATAACATGATGTTTTTCAATCGCAAAAATCAATGAATATTGTAAATGCACAAACAGTAATTTCTCCGCATTGCAAGGTGCAATTCTGAAATTTTTTGCTTTTTCCTGCTCCTCTTAGCATGATAAAGAAGATTCAAAGAGAGTGAGATGCCAGCTCCTTTCATTCAGTCAGTAGCTTCAATCATTTCTGGACGTTTTTCAATGGCAAAAATCAATGAATATTGTAAATGCACAAACAGTAATTTCTCCACATTGCAAGGTGCAATTCTGAAATTTTTTGCTTTTTCCTGCTCCTCTTAGCATGATAAAGAAGATTCAAAGAGAGTGAGATGCCAGCTCCTTTCATTCAGTCAGTAGCTTCAATCATTTCTGGACATTTTTCAATGGCAAAAATCAATGAATATTGTAAATGCACAAACAGTAATTTCTCCGCATTGCAAGGTGCAATTCTGAAATTTTTTGCTTTTTCCTGCTCCTCTTAGCATGATAAAGAAGATTCAGAGAGAGTGAGATGCCAGCTCCTTTCATTCAGTCAGTAGCTTCAATCATTTCTGGACGTTTTTCAATGGCAAAAATCAATGAATATTGTAAATGCACAAACAGTAATTTCTCCGCATTGCAAGGTGCAATTCTGAAATTTTTTGCTTTTTCCTGCTCCTCTTAGCATGATAAAGAAGATTCAAAGAGAGTGAGGTGCCAGCTCCTTTCATTCAGTCAGGAGCTTCAAACATTTCTGGTATATGAATAACATGTTTTTCAATGGCAAAAATCAATGAATATTGTAAATGCACAAACAGTAATTTCTCCGCATTGCAAGGTGCAATTTTGAAATTTTTTGCTTTTTCCTGCTACTCTTAGCATGATAAAGAAGATTCAAAGAGAGTGAGATGCCAGCTCCTTTCATTCAGTCAGTAGCTTCAATCATTTCTGGACGTTTTTCAATGGCAAAAATCAATGAATATTGTAAATGCACAAACAGTAATTTCTCCGCATTGCAAGGTGCAATTCTGAAATTTTTTGCTTTTTCCTGCTCCTCTTAGCATGAAAAAGAAGATTCAAAGAGAGTGAGATGCCAGCTCCTTTCATTCAGTCAGTAGCTTCAATCATTTCTGGACGTTTTTCAATGGCAAAAATCAATGAATATTGTAAATGCACAAACTGTAATTTCTCCGCATTGCAAGGTGCAATTCTGAAATTTTTTGCTTTTTCCTGCTCCTCTTAGCATGATAAAGAAGATTCAAAGAGAGTGAGATGCCAGCTCCTTTCATTCAGTCAGTAGCTTCAATCATTTCTGGACGTTTTTCAATGGCAAAAATCAATGAATATTGTAAATGCACAAACAATAATTTCTCCGCATTGCAAGGTGCAATTCTGAAATTTTTTGCTTTTTCCTGCTCCTCTTAGCATGATAAAGAAGTTTCAGAGAGAGTGAGATGCCAGCTCCTTTCATTCAGTCAGTAGCTTCAATCATTTCTGGACGTTTTTCAATGGCAAAAATCAATGAATATTGTAAATGCACAAACAGTAATTTCTCCGCATTGCAAGGTGCAATTCTGAAATTTTTTGCTTTTTCCTGCTCCTCTTAGCATGATAAAGAAGATTCAAAGAGAGTGAGATGTCAGCTCCTTTCATTCAGTAAGTAGCTTCAAACATTTCTGGTATATGAATAACATGATGTTTTTCAATGGCAAAAATCAATGAATATTGTAAATGCACAAACAGTAATTTCTCCGCATTGCAAGGTGCAATTCTGAAATTTTTTGCTTTTTCCTGCTCCTCTTAGCATGATAAAGAAGATTCAAAGAGAGTGAGATGCCAGCTCCTTTCATTCAGTCAGTAGCTTCAATCATTTCTGGACGTTTTTCAATGGCAAAAATCAATGAATATTGTAAATGCACAAACAGTAATTTCTCCGCATTGCAAGGTGCAATTCTGAAATTTTTTACTTTTTCCTGCTCCTCTTAGCATGATAAAGAAGATTCAAAGAGAGTGAGATGCCAGCTCCTTTCATTCAGTCAGTAGCTTCAATCATTTCTGGTATATGAATAACATGATGTTTTTCAATGGCAAAAATCAATGAATTTTGTAAATGCACAAACAGTAATTTCTCCGCATTGCAAGGCGCAATTCTGAAATTTTTTGCTTTTTCCTGCTCCTCTTAGCATGATAAAGAAGATTCAAAGAGAGTGAGATGCCAGCTCCTTTCATTCAGTCAGTAGCTTCAATCATTTCTGGACGTTTTTCAATGGCAAAAATCAATGAATATTGTAAATGCACAAACAGTAATTTCTCCGCATTGCAAGGTGCAATTCTGAAATTTTTTGCTTTTTCCTGCTCCTCTTAGCATGATAAAGAAGATTCAAAGAGAGTGAGATGCCAGCTCCTTTCATTCAGTCAGTAGCTTCAATCATTTCTGGACGTTTTTCAATGGCAAAAATCAATGAATATTGTAAATGCACAAACAGTAATTTCTCCGCATTGCAAGGTGCAATTCTGAAATTTTTTGCTTTTTCCTGCTCCTCTTAGCATGATAAACAAGATTCAAAGAGAGTGAGATGCCAGCTCCTTTCATTCAGTCAGTAGCTTCAATCATTTCTGGACGTTTTTCAAAGGCAAAAATCAATGAATATTGTAAATGCACAAACAGTAATTTCTCCGCATTGCAAGGTGCAATTCTGAAATTTTTTGCTTTTTCCTGCTCCTCTTAGCATGATAAAGAAGATTCAAAGAGAGTGAGATGCCAGCTCCTTTCATTCAGTCAGTAGCTTCAAACATTTCTGGTATATGAATAACATGTTTTTCAATGGCAAAAATCAATGAATATTGTAAATGCACAAACAGTAATTTCTCCGCATTGCAAGGTGCAATTCTGAAATTTTTTGCTTTTTCCTGCTCCTCTTAGCATGATAAAGAAGATTCAAAGAGAGTGAGATGCCAGCTCCTTTCATTCAGTCAGTAGCTTCAATCATTTCTGGACGTTTTTCAATGGCAAAAATCAATGAATATTGTAAATGCACAAACAGTAATTTCTCCGCATTGCAAGGTGCAATTCTGAAATTTTTTGCTTTTTCCTGCTCCTCTTAGCATGATAAAGAAGATTCAAAGAGAGTGAGATGCCAGCTCCTTTCATTCAGTCAGTAGCTTCAATCATTTCTGGACGTTTTTCAATGGCAAAAATCCATGAACATTGTAAATGCACAAACTGTAATTTCTCCGCATTGCAAGGTGCAATTCTGAAATTTTTTGCTTTTTCCTGCTCCTCTTAGCATGATAAAGAAGATTCAAAGAGAGTGAGATGCCAGCTCCTTTCATTCAGTCAGTAGCTTCAATCATTTCTGGACGTTTTTCAATGGCAAAAATCAATGAATATTGTAAATGCACAAACAGTAATTTCTCCGCATTGCAAGGTGCAATTCTGAAATTTTTTGCTTTTTCCTGCTCCTCTTAGCATGGTAAAGAAGATTCAAAGAGAGTGAGATTCCAGCTCCTTTCATTCAGTCAGTAGCTTCAAACATTTCTGGTATATGAATAACATGATGTTTTTCAATGGCAAAAATCAATGAATATTGTAAATGCACAAACAGTAATTTCTCCGCATTGCAAGGTGCAAGTCTGAAATTTTTTGCTTTTTCCTGCTCCTCTTAGCATGATAAAGAAGATTCAAAGAGAGTGAGATGCCAGCTCCTTTCATTCAGTCAGTAGCTTCAATCATTTCTGGACGTTTTTCAATGGCAAAAATCAATGAATATTGTAAATGCACAAACTGTAATTTCTCCGCATTGCAAGGTGCAATTCTGAAATTTTTTGCTTTTTCCTGCTCCTCTTAGCATGATAAAGAAGATTCAAAGAGAGTGAGATGCCAGCTCCTTTCATTCAGTCAGTAGCTTCAATCATTTCTGGACGTTTTTCAATGGCAAAAATCAATGAATATTGTAAATGCACAAACAGTAATTTCTCCGCATTGCAAGGTGCAATTCTGAAATTTTTTGCTATTTCCTGCTCCTCTTAGTATGGTAAAGAAGATTCAAAGAGAGTGAGATGCCAGCTCCTTTTATTCAGTCAGTAGCTTCAAACATTTCTGGTATATGAATAACATGATGTTTTTCAATGGCAAAAATCAATGAATATTGTAAATGCACAAACAGTAATTTCTCCGCATTGCAAGGTGCAATTCTGAAATTTTTTGCTTTTTCCTGCTCCTCTTAGCATGATAAAGAAGATTCAAAGAGAGTGAGATGCCAGCTCCTTTCATTCAGTCAGTAGCTTCAATCATTTCTGGACGTTTTTCAATGGCAAAAATCAATGAATATTGTAAATGCACAAACAGTAATTTCTCCGCATTGCAAGGTGCAATTCTGAAATTTTTTGCTTTTTCCTGCTCCTCATAGCATGATAAAGAAGATTCAAAGAGAGTGAGATGCCAGCTCCTTTCATTCAGTCAGTAGCTTCAATCATTTCTGGACGTTTTTCAATGGCAAAAATCAATGAATATTGTAAATGCACAAACAGTAATTTCTCCGCATTGCAAGGTGCAATTCTGAAATTTTTTGCTTTTTCCTGCTCCTCTTAGCATTATGAAGAAGATTCAAAGAGAGTGAGATGCCAGCTCCTTTCATTCAGTCAGTAGCTTCAAACATTTCTGGTATATGAATAACATGATGTTTTTCAATGGCAAAAATCAATGAATATTGTAAATGCACAAACAGTAATTTCTCCGCATTGCAAGGTGCAATTCTGAAATTTTTTGCTTTTTCCTGCTCCTCTTAGCATGATAAAGAAGATTCAAAGAGAGTGAGATGCCAGCTCATTTCGTTCAGTCAGTAGCTTCAATCATTTCTGGACGTTTTTCAATGGCAAAAATCATTGAATATTGTAAATGCACAAACAGTAATTTCTCCGCATTGCAAGATGCAATTCTGAAATTTTTTACTTTTTCCTGCTCCTCTTAGCATGATAAAGAAGATTCAAAGAGAGTGAGATGCCAGCTCCTTTCATTCAGTCAGTAGCTTCAATCATTTACGGTATATGAATAACATGATGTTTTTCAATCGCAAAAATCAATGAATATTGTAAATGCACAAACAGTAATTTCTCCGCATTGCAAGGTGCAATTCTGAAATTTTTTGCTTTTTCCTGCTCCTCATAGCATGATAAAGAAGATTCAAAGAGAGTGAGATGCCAGCTCCTTTCATTCAGTCAGTAGCTTCAATCATTTCTGGACGTTTTTCAATGGCAAAAATAAATGAATATTGTAAATGCACAAACAGTAATTTCTCCGCATTGCAAGGTGCAATTCTGAAATTTTTTGCTTTTTCCTGCTCCTCTTAGCATTATGAAGAAGATTCAAAGAGAGTGAGATGCCAGCTCCTTTCATTCAGTCAGTAGCTTCAAACATTTCTGGTATATGAATAACATGATGTTTTTCAATGGCAAAAATCAATGAATATTGTAAATGCACAAACAGTAATTTCTCCGCATTGCAAGGTGCAATTCTGAAATTTTTTGCTTTTTCCTGCTCCTCTTAGCATGATAAAGAAGATTCAAAGAGAGTGAGATGCCAGCTCATTTCGTTCAGTCAGTAGCTTCAATCATTTCTGGACGTTTTTCAATGGCAAAAATCATTGAATATTGTAAATGCACAAACAGTAATTTCTCCGCATTGCAAGATGCAATTCTGAAATTTTTTACTTTTTCCTGCTCCTCTTAGCATGATAAAGAAGATTCAAAGGGAGTGAGATGCCAGCTCCTTTCATTCAGTCAGTAGCTTCAATCATTTACGGTATATGAATAACATGATGTTTTTCAATCGCAAAAATCAATGAATATTGTAAATGCACAAACAGTAATTTCTCCGCATTGCAAGGTGCAATTCTGAAATTTTTTGCTTTTTCCTGCTCCTCTTAGCATGATAAAGAAGATTCAAAGAGAGTGAGATGCCAGCTCCTTTCATTCAGTCAGTAGCTTCAATCATTTCTGGACGTTTTTCAATGGCAAAAATCAATGAATATTGTAAATGCACAAACAGTAATTTCTCCGCATTGCAAGGTGCAATTCTGAAATTTTTTACTTTTTCCTGCTCCTCTTAGCATGATAAAGAAGATTCAAAGAGAGTGAGATGCCAGCTCCTTTCATTCAGTCAGTAGCTTCAATCATTTCTGGTATATGAATAACATGATGTTTTTCAATGGCAAAAATCAATGAATTTTGTAAATGCACAAACAGTAATTTCTCCGCATTGCAAGGCGCAATTCTGAAATTTTTTGCTTTTTCCTGCTCCTCTTAGCATGATAAAGAAGATTCAAAGAGAGTGAGATGCCAGCTCCTTTCATTCAGTCAGTAGCTTCAATCATTTCTGGACGTTTTTCAATGGCAAAAATCAATGAATATTGTAAATGCACAAACAGTAATTTCTCCGCATTGCAAGGTGCAATTCTGAAATTTTTTGCTTTTTCCTGCTCCTCTTAGCATGATAAAGAAGATTCAAAGAGAGTGAGATGCCAGCTCCTTTCATTCAGTCAGTAGCTTCAAACATTTCTGGTATATGAATAACATGTTTTTCAATGGCAAAAATCAATGAATATTGTAAATGCACAAACAGTAATTTCTCCGCATTGCAAGGTGCAATTCTGAAATTTTTTGCTTTTTCCTGCTCCTCTTAGCATGATAAAGAAGATTCAAAGAGAGTGAGATGCCAGCTCCTTTCATTCAGTCAGTAGCTTCAATCATTTCTGGACGTTTTTCAATGGCAAAAATCAATGAATATTGTAAATGCACAAACAGTAATTTCTCCGCATTGCAAGGTGCAATTCTGAAATTTTTTGCTTTTTCCTGCTCCTCTTAGCATGATAAAGAAGATTCAAAGAGAGTGAGATGCCAGCTCCTTTCATTCAGTCAGTAGCTTCAATCATTTCTGGACGTTTTTCAATGGCAAAAATCCATGAACATTGTAAATGCACAAACTGTAATTTCTCCGCATTGCAAGGTGCAATTCTGAAATTTTTTGCTTTTTCCTGCTCCTCTTAGCATGATAAAGAAGATTCAAAGAGAGTGAGATGCCAGCTCCTTTCATTCAGTCAGTAGCTTCAATCATTTCTGGACGTTTTTCAATGGCAAAAATCAATGAATATTGTAAATGCACAAACAGTAATTTCTCCGCATTGCAAGGTGCAATTCTGAAATTTTTTGCTTTTTCCTGCTCCTCTTAGCATGGTAAAGAAGATTCAAAGAGAGTGAGATTCCAGCTCCTTTCATTCAGTCAGTAGCTTCAAACATTTCTGGTATATGAATAACATGATGTTTTTCAATGGCAAAAATCAATGAATATTGTAAATGCACAAACAGTAATTTCTCCGCATTGCAAGGTGCAAGTCTGAAATTTTTTGCTTTTTCCTGCTCCTCTTAGCATGATAAAGAAGATTCAAAGAGAGTGAGATGCCAGCTCCTTTCATTCAGTCAGTAGCTTCAATCATTTCTGGACGTTTTTCAATGGCAAAAATCAATGAATATTGTAAATGCACAAACTGTAATTTCTCCGCATTGCAAGGTGCAATTCTGAAATTTTTTGCTTTTTCCTGCTCCTCTTAGCATGATAAAGAAGATTCAAAGAGAGTGAGATGCCAGCTCCTTTCATTCAGTCAGTAGCTTCAATCATTTCTGGACGTTTTTCAATGGCAAAAATCAATGAATATTGTAAATGCACAAACAGTAATTTCTCCGCATTGCAAGGTGCAATTCTGAAATTTTTTGCTATTTCCTGCTCCTCTTAGTATGGTAAAGAAGATTCAAAGAGAGTGAGATGCCAGCTCCTTTTATTCAGTCAGTAGCTTCAAACATTTCTGGTATATGAATAACATGATGTTTTTCAATGGCAAAAATCAATGAATATTGTAAATGCACAAACAGTAATTTCTCCGCATTGCACGGTGCAAGTCTGAAATTTTTTGCTTTTTCCTGCTCCTCTTAGCATGATAAAAAGATTCAAAGAGAGTGAGATGCCAGCTCCTTTCATTCAGTCAGTAGCTTCAAACATTTCTGGTATATGAATAACATGATGTTTTTCAATGGCAAAAATCAATGAATATTGTAAATGCACAAACAGTAATTTCTCCGCATTGCAAGGTGCAATTCTGAAATTTTTTGCTTTTTCCTGCTCCTCTTAGCATGATAAAGAAGATTCAAAGAGAGTGAGATGCCAGCTCCTTTCATTCAGTCAGTAGCTTCAATCATTTCTGGACGTTTTTCAATGGCAAAAATCAATGAATATTGTAAATGCACAAACAGTAATTTCTCCGCATTGCAAGGTGCAATTCTGAAATTTTTTGCTTTTTCCTGCTCCTCTTAGCATGATAAACAAGATTCAAAGAGAGTGAGATGCCAGCTCCTTTCATTCAGTCAGTAGCTTCAATCATTTCTGGACGTTTTTCAAAGGCAAAAATCAATGAATATTGTAAATGCACAAACAGTAATTTCTCCGCATTGCAAGGTGCAATTCTGAAATTTTTTGCTTTTTCCTGCTCCTCTTAGCACGATAAAGAAGATTCAAAGAGAGTGAGATGCCAGCTCCTTTCATTCAGTCAGTAGCTTCAAACATTTCTGGTATATGAATAACATGATGTTTTTCAATGGCAAAAATCAATGAATATTGTAAATGCACAAACAGTAATTTCTCCGCATTGCAAGGTGCAATTCTGAAATTTTTTGCTTTTTCCTGCTCCTCTTAGCATGATAAAGAAGATTCAAAGAGAGTGAGATGCCAGCTCCTTTCATTCAGTCAGTAGCTTCAATCATTTCTGGACGTTTTTCAATTGCAAAAATCAATGAATATTGTAAATGCACAAACAGTAATTTCTCCGCATTGCAAGGTGCAATTCTGAAATTTTTTGCTTTTTCCTGCTCCTCTTAGCATGATAAAGACGATTCAAAGAGAGTGAGATGCCAGCTACTTTCATTCAGTCAGTAGCTTCAATCATTTCTGGTATATGAATAACATGATGTTTTTCAATGGCAAAAATCAATGAATATTGTAAATGCACAAACAGTAATTTCTCCGCATTGCAAGGTGCAATTCTGAAATTTTTTGCTTTTTCCTGCTGCTCTTAGCATGATAAAGAAGATTCAAAGAGAGTGAGATGCCAGCTCCTTTCATTCAGTCAGTAGCTTCAATCATTTCTGGTATATGAATAACATGATGTTTTTCAATGGCAAAAATCAATGAATATTGTAAATGCACAAACAGTAATTTATCCGCATTGCAAGGTGCAATTCTGAAATTTTTTGCTTTTTCCTGCTCCTCTTAGCATGATAAAGAAGATTCAAAGAGAGTGAGATGCCAGCTCCTTTCATTCAGTCAGTAGCTTCAAACATTTCTGGTATATGAATAACATGATGATTTTCAATGGCAAAAATCAATGAATATTGTAAATGCACAAACAGTAATTTCTCCGCATTGCAAGGTGCAATTCTGAAATTTTTTGCTTTTTCCTGCTCCTCTTAGCATGATAAAGAAGATTCAAAGAGAGTGAGATGCCAGCTCCTTTCATTCAGTCAGTAGCTTCAATCATTTCTGGACGTTTTTCAATGGCAAAAATCAATGAATATTGTAAATGCACAAACAGTAATTTCTCCGCATTGCAAGGTGCAATTCTGAAATTTTTTGCTTTTTCCTGCTCCTCTTAGCATGATAAAGAAGATTCAAAGAGAGTGAGATGCCAGCTCCTTTCATTCAGTCAGTAGCTTCAATCATTTCTGGTATATGAATAACATGATGTTTTTCAATGGCAAAAATCAATGAATTTTGTAAATGCACAAACAGTAATTTCTCCGCATTGCAAGGTGCAATTCTGAAATTTTTTGCTTTTTCCTGCTCCTCTTAGCATGATAAAGAAGATTCAAAGAGAGTGAGATGCCAGCTCCTTTCATTCAGTCAGTAGCTTCAATCATTTCTGGACGTTTTTCAATGGCAAAAATCAATGAATTGTAAATGCACAAACAGTAATTTCTCCGCATTGCAAGGTGCAATTCTGAAATTTTTTGCTTTTTCCTGCTCCTCTTAGCATGATAAAGAAGATTCAAAGAGAGTGAGATGCCAGCTCCTTTCATTCAGTCAGTAGCTTCAAACATTTCTGGTATATGAATAACATGATGTTTTTCAATGGCAAAAATCAATGAATATTTTAAATGCACAAACAGTGATTTCTCCGCATTGCAAGGTGCAATTCTGAAATTTTTTGCTTTTTCCTGCTCCTCTTTGCATGATAAAGAAGATTTAAAGAGAGTGAGATGCCAGCTCCTTTCGTTCAGTCAGTAGCTTCAATCATTTCTGGACGTTTTTCAATGGCAAAAATCATTGAATATTGTAAATGCACAAACATTAATTTCTCCGCATTGCAAGGTGCAATTCTGAAATTTTTTACTTTTTCCTGCTCCTCTTAGCATGATAAAGAAGATTCAAAGAGAGTGAGATGCCAGCTCCTTTCATTCAGTCAGTAGCTTCAATCATTTCTGGTATATGAATAACATGATGTTTTTCAATGGCAAAAATCAATGAATATTGTAAATGCACAAACAGTAATTTCTCCACATTGCAAGGTGCAATTCTGAAATTTTTTACTTTTTCCTGCTCCTCTTAGCATGATAAAGAAGATTCAAAGAGAGTGAGATGCCAGCTCTTTCATTCAGTCAGTAGCTTCAATCATTTCTGGTATATGAATAACATGATGTTTTTCAATGGCAAAAATCAATGAATATTGTAAATGCACAAACAGTAATTTATCCGCATTGCAAGGTGCAATTCTGAAATTTTTTGCTTTTTCCTGCTCCTCTTAGCATGATAAAGAAGATTCAAAGAGAGTGAGATGCCAGCTCCTTTCATTCAGTCAGTAGCTTCAAACATTTCTGGTATATGAATAACATGATGATTTTCAATGGCAAAAATCAATTAATATTGTAAATGCACAAACAGTAATTTCTCCGCATTGCAAGGTGAAATTCTGAAATTTTTTGCTTTTTCCTGCTCCTCTTAGCATGATAAAGAAGATTCAAAGAGAGTGAGATGCCAGCTCCTTTCATTCAGTCAGTAGCTTCAATCATTTCTGGACGTTTTTCAATGGCAAAAATCAATGAATATTGTAAATGCACAAACAGTAATTTCTCCGCATTGCAAGGTGCAATTCTGAAATTTTTTGCTTTTTCCTGCTCCTCTTAGCATGATAAAGAAGATTCAAAGAGAGTGAGATGCCAGCTCCTTTCATTCAGTCAGTAGCTTCAATCATTTCTGGTATATGAATAACATGATGTTTTTCAATGGCAAAAATCAATGAATTTTGTAAATGCACAAACAGTAATTTCTCCGCATTGCAAGGTGCAATTCTGAATTTTTTTGCTTTTTCCTGCTCCTCTTAGCATGATAAAGAAGATTCAAAGAGAGTGAGATGCCAGCTCCTTTCATTCAGTCAGTAGCTTCAATCATTTCTGGACGTTTTTCAATGGCAAAAATCAATGAATTGTAAATGCACAAACAGTAATTTCTCCGCATTGCAAGGTGCAATTCTGAAATTTTTTGCTTTTTCCTGCTCCTCTTAGCATGATAAAGAAGATTCAAAGAGAGTGAGATGCCAGCTCCTTTCATTCAGTCAGTAGCTTCAAACATTTCTGGTATATGAATAACATGATGTTTTTCAATGGCAAAAATCAATGAATATTTTAAATGCACAAACAGTGATTTCTCCGCATTGCAAGGTGCAATTCTGAAATTTTTTGCTTTTTCCTGCTCCTCTTTGCATGATAAAGAAGATTTAAAGAGAGCGAGATGCCAGCTCCTTTCGTTCAGTCAGTAGCTTCAATCATTTCTGGACGTTTTTCAATGGCAAAAATCATTGAATATTGTAAATGCACAAACATTAATTTCTCTGCATTGCAAGGTGCAATTCTGAAATTTTTTACTTTTTCCTGCTCCTCTTAGCATGATAAAGAAGATTCAAAGAGAGTGAGATGCCAGCTCCTTTCATTCAGTCAGTAGCTTCAATCATTTCTGGTATATGAATAACATGATGTTTTTCAATGGCAAAAATCAATGAATATTGTAAATGCACAAACAGTAATTTCTCCGCATTGCAAGGTGCAATTCTGAAATTTTTTACTTTTTCCTGCTCCTCTTAGCATGATAAAGAAGATTCAAAGAGAGTGAGATGCCAGCTCTTTCATTCAGTCAGTAGCTTCAATCATTTCTGGTATATGAATAACGATGTTTTTCAATGGCAAAAATCAATGAATATAGTAAATGCACAAACAGTAATTTCTCCGCATTGCAAGGTGCAATTCTGAAATTTTTTGCTTTTTCCTGCTCCTCTTAGCATGATAAAGAAGATTCAAAGAGAGTGAGATGCCAGCTCCTTTCATTCAGTCAGTAGCTTCAATCATTTCTGGACGTTTTTCAATGGCAAAAATCAATGAATATTGTAAATGCACAAACAGTAATTTCTCCGCATTGCAAGGTGCAATTCTGAAATTTTTTGCTTTTTCGTGCTCCTCTTAGCATGATAAACAAGATTCAAAGAGAGTGAGATGCCAGCTCCTTTCATTCAGTCAGTAGCTTCAATCATTTCTGGACGTTTTTCAATGGCAAAAATCATTGAATATTGTAAATGCACAAACAGTAATTTCTCCGCATTGCAAGGTGCAATTCTGAAATTTTTTACTTTTTCCTGCTCCTCTTAGCATGATAAAGAAGATTCAAAGAGAGTGAGATGCCAGCTCCTTTCATTCAGTCAGTAGCTTCAATCATTTCTGGTATATGAATAACATGATGTTTTTCAATCGCAAAAATCAATGAATATTGTAAATGCACAAACAGTAATTTCTCCGCATTGCAAGGTGCAATTCTGAAATTTTTTGCTTTTTCCTGCTCCTCTTAGCATGATAAAGAAGATTCAAAGAGAGTGAGATGCCAGCTCCTTTCATTCAGTCAGTAGCTTCAATCATTTCTGGACGTTTTTCAATGGCAAAAATCAATGAATATTGTAAATGCACAAACAGTAATTTCTCCACATTGCAAGGTGCAATTCTGAAATTTTTTGCTTTTTCCTGCTCCTCTTAGCATGATAAAGACGATTCAAAGAGAGTGAGATGCCAGCTACTTTCATTCAGTCAGTAGCTTCAATCATTTCTGGTATATGAATAACATGATGTTTTTCAATGGCAAAAATCAATGAATATTGTAAATGCACAAACAGTAATTTCTCCGCATTGCAAGGTGCAATTCTGAAATTTTTTGCTTTTTCCTGCTGCTCTTAGCATGATAAAGAAGATTCAAAGAGAGTGAGATGCCAGCTCCTTTCATTCAGTCAGTAGCTTCAATCATTTCTGGTATATGAATAACATGATGTTTTTCAATGGCAAAAATCAATGAATATTGTAAATGCACAAACAGTAATTTATCCGCATTGCAAGGTGCAATTCTGAAATTTTTTGCTTTTTCCTGCTCCTCTTAGCATGATAAAGAAGATTCAAAGAGAGTGAGATGCCAGCTCCTTTCATTCAGTCAGTAGCTTCAAACATTTCTGGTATATGAATAACATGATGATTTTCAATGGCAAAAATCAATGAATATTGTAAATGCACAAACAGTAATTTCTCCGCATTGCAAGGTGCAATTCTGAAATTTTTTGCTTTTTCCTGCTCCTCTTAGCATGATAAAGAAGATTCAAAGAGAGTGAGATGCCAGCTCCTTTCATTCAGTCAGTAGCTTCAATCATTTCTGGACGTTTTTCAATGGCAAAAATCAATGAATATTGTAAATGCACAAACAGTAATTTCTCCGCATTGCAAGGTGCAATTCTGAAATTTTTTGCTTTTTCCTGCTCCTCTTAGCATGATAAAGAAGATTCAAAGAGAGTGAGATGCCAGCTCCTTTCATTCAGTCAGTAGCTTCAATCATTTCTGGTATATGAATAACATGATGTTTTTCAATGGCAAAAATCAATGAATTTTGTAAATGCACAAACAGTAATTTCTCCGCATTGCAAGGTGCAATTCTGAAATTTTTTGCTTTTTCCTGCTCCTCTTAGCATGATAAAGAAGATTCAAAGAGAGTGAGATGCCAGCTCCTTTCATTCAGTCAGTAGCTTCAATCATTTCTGGACGTTTTTCAATGGCAAAAATCAATGAATTGTAAATGCACAAACAGTAATTTCTCCGCATTGCAAGGTGCAATTCTGAAATTTTTTGCTTTTTCCTGCTCCTCTTAGCATGATAAAGAAGATTCAAAGAGGGTGAGATGCCAGCTCCTTTCATTCAGTCAGTAGCTTCAAACATTTCTGGTATATGAATAACATGATGTTTTTCAATGGCAAAAATCAATGAATATTTTAAATGCACAAACAGTGATTTCTCCGCATTGCAAGGTGCAATTCTGAAATTTTTTGCTTTTTCCTGCTCCTCTTTGCATGATAAAGAAGATTTAAAGAGAGTGAGATGCCAGCTCCTTTCGTTCAGTCAGTAGCTTCAATCATTTCTGGACGTTTTTCAATGGCAAAAATCATTGAATATTGTAAATGCACAAACATTAATTTCTCCGCATTGCAAGGTGCAATTCTGAAATTTTTTACTTTTTCCTGCTCCTCTTAGCATGATAAAGAAGATTCAAAGAGAGTGAGATGCCAGCTCCTTTCATTCAGTCAGTAGCTTCAATCATTTCTGGTATATGAATAACATGATGTTTTTCAATGGCAAAAATCAATGAATATTGTAAATGCACAAACAGTAATTTCTCCACATTGCAAGGTGCAATTCTGAAATTTTTTACTTTTTCCTGCTCCTCTTAGCATGATAAAGAAGATTCAAAGAGAGTGAGATGCCAGCTCTTTCATTCAGTCAGTAGCTTCAATCATTTCTGGTATATGAATAACATGATGTTTTTCAATGGCAAAAATCAATGAATATTGTAAATGCACAAACAGTAATTTATCCGCATTGCAAGGTGCAATTCTGAAATTTTTTGCTTTTTCCTGCTCCTCTTAGCATGATAAAGAAGATTCAAAGAGAGTGAGATGCCAGCTCCTTTCATTCAGTCAGTAGCTTCAAACATTTCTGGTATATGAATAACATGATGATTTTCAATGGCAAAAATCAATTAATATTGTAAATGCACAAACAGTAATTTCTCCGCATTGCAAGGTGAAATTCTGAAATTTTTTGCTTTTTCCTGCTCCTCTTAGCATGATAAAGAAGATTCAAAGAGAGTGAGATGCCAGCTCCTTTCATTCAGTCAGTAGCTTCAATCATTTCTGGACGTTTTTCAATGGCAAAAATCAATGAATATTGTAAATGCACAAACAGTAATTTCTCCGCATTGCAAGGTGCAATTCTGAAATTTTTTGCTTTTTCCTGCTCCTCTTAGCATGATAAAGAAGATTCAAAGAGAGTGAGATGCCAGCTCCTTTCATTCAGTCAGTAGCTTCAATCATTTCTGGTATATGAATAACATGATGTTTTTCAATGGCAAAAATCAATGAATTTTGTAAATGCACAAACAGTAATTTCTCCGCATTGCAAGGTGCAATTCTGAATTTTTTTGCTTTTTCCTGCTCCTCTTAGCATGATAAAGAAGATTCAAAGAGAGTGAGATGCCAGCTCCTTTCATTCAGTCAGTAGCTTCAATCATTTCTGGACGTTTTTCAATGGCAAAAATCAATGAATTGTAAATGCACAAACAGTAATTTCTCCGCATTGCAAGGTGCAATTCTGAAATTTTTTGCTTTTTCCTGCTCCTCTTAGCATGATAAAGAAGATTCAAAGAGAGTGAGATGCCAGCTCCTTTCATTCAGTCAGTAGCTTCAAACATTTCTGGTATATGAATAACATGATGTTTTTCAATGGCAAAAATCAATGAATATTTTAAATGCACAAACAGTGATTTCTCCGCATTGCAAGGTGCAATTCTGAAATTTTTTGCTTTTTCCTGCTCCTCTTTGCATGATAAAGAAGATTTAAAGAGAGCGAGATGCCAGCTCCTTTCGTTCAGTCAGTAGCTTCAATCATTTCTGGACGTTTTTCAATGGCAAAAATCATTGAATATTGTAAATGCACAAACATTAATTTCTCTGCATTGCAAGGTGCAATTCTGAAATTTTTTACTTTTTCCTGCTCCTCTTAGCATGATAAAGAAGATTCAAAGAGAGTGAGATGCCAGCTCCTTTCATTCAGTCAGTAGCTTCAATCATTTCTGGTATATGAATAACATGATGTTTTTCAATGGCAAAAATCAATGAATATTGTAAATGCACAAACAGTAATTTCTCCGCATTGCAAGGTGCAATTCTGAAATTTTTTACTTTTTCCTGCTCCTCTTAGCATGATAAAGAAGATTCAAAGAGAGTGAGATGCCAGCTCTTTCATTCAGTCAGTAGCTTCAATCATTTCTGGTATATGAATAACGATGTTTTTCAATGGCAAAAATCAATGAATATAGTAAATGCACAAACAGTAATTTCTCCGCATTGCAAGGTGCAATTCTGAAATTTTTTGCTTTTTCCTGCTCCTCTTAGCATGATAAAGAAGATTCAAAGAGAGTGAGATGCCAGCTCCTTTCATTCAGTCAGTAGCTTCAATCATTTCTGGACGTTTTTCAATGGCAAAAATCAATGAATATTGTAAATGCACAAACAGTAATTTCTCCGCATTGCAAGGTGCAATTCTGAAATTTTTTGCTTTTTCGTGCTCCTCTTAGCATGATAAACAAGATTCAAAGAGAGTGAGATGCCAGCTCCTTTCATTCAGTCAGTAGCTTCAATCATTTCTGGACGTTTTTCAATGGCAAAAATCATTGAATATTGTAAATGCACAAACAGTAATTTCTCCGCATTGCAAGGTGCAATTCTGAAATTTTTTACTTTTTCCTGCTCCTCTTAGCATGATAAAGAAGATTCAAAGAGAGTGAGATGCCAGCTCCTTTCATTCAGTCAGTAGCTTCAATCATTTCTGGTATATGAATAACATGATGTTTTTCAATCGCAAAAATCAATGAATATTGTAAATGCACAAACAGTAATTTCTCCGCATTGCAAGGTGCAATTCTGAAATTTTTTGCTTTTTCCTGCTCCTCTTAGCATGATAAAGAAGATTCAAAGAGAGTGAGATGCCAGCTCCTTTCATTCAGTCAGTAGCTTCAATCATTTCTGGACGTTTTTCAATGGCAAAAATCAATGAATATTGTAAATGCACAAACAGTAATTTCTCCACATTGCAAGGTGCAATTCTGAAATTTTTTGCTTTTTCCTGCTCCTCTTAGCATGATAAAGAAGATTCAAAGAGAGTGAGATGCCAGCTCCTTTCATTCAGTCAGTAGCTTCAATCATTTCTGGACATTTTTCAATGGCAAAAATCAATGAATATTGTAAATGCACAAACAGTAATTTCTCCGCATTGCAAGGTGCAATTCTGAAATTTTTTGCTTTTTCCTGCTCCTCTTAGCATGATAAAGAAGATTCAGAGAGAGTGAGATGCCAGCTCCTTTCATTCAGTCAGTAGCTTCAATCATTTCTGGACGTTTTTCAATGGCAAAAATCAATGAATATTGTAAATGCACAAACAGTAATTTCTCCGCATTGCAAGGTGCAATTCTGAAATTTTTTGCTTTTTCCTGCTCCTCTTAGCATGATAAAGAAGATTCAAAGAGAGTGAGGTGCCAGCTCCTTTCATTCAGTCAGGAGCTTCAAACATTTCTGGTATATGAATAACATGTTTTTCAATGGCAAAAATCAATGAATATTGTAAATGCACAAACAGTAATTTCTCGTCATTGCAAGGTGCAATTTTGAAATTTTTTGCTTTTTCCTGCTACTCTTAGCATGATAAAGAAGATTCAAAGAGAGTGAGATGCCAGCTCCTTTCATTCAGTCAGTAGCTTCAATCATTTCTGGACGTTTTTCAATGGCAAAAATCAATGAATATTGTAAATGCACAAACAGTAATTTCTCCGCATTGCAAGGTGCAATTCTGAAATTTTTTGCTTTTTCCTGCTCCTCTTAGCATGATAAAGAAGATTCAAAGAGAGTGAGATGCCAGCTCCTTTCATTCAGTCAGTAGCTTCAATCATTTCTGGACGTTTTTCAATGGCAAAAATCAATGAATATTGTAAATGCACAAACTGTAATTTCTCCGCATTGCAAGGTGCAATTCTGAAATTTTTTGCTTTTTCCTGCTCCTCTTAGCATGATAAAGAAGATTCAAAGAGAGTGAGATGCCAGCTCCTTTCATTCAGTCAGTAGCTTCAATCATTTCTGGACGTTTTTCAATGGCAAAAATCAATGAATATTGTAAATGCACAAACAGTAATTTCTCCGCATTGCAAGGTGCAATTCTGAAATTTTTTGCTTTTTCCTGCTCCTCTTAGCATGATAAAGAAGTTTCAGAGAGAGTGAGATGCCAGCTCCTTTCATTCAGTCAGTAGCTTCAATCATTTCTGGACGTTTTTCAATGGCAAAAATCAATGAATATTGTAAATGCACAAACAGTAATTTCTCCGCATTGCAAGGTGCAATTCTGAAATTTTTTGCTTTTTCCTGCTCCTCTTAGCATGATAAAGAAGATTCAAAGAGAGTGAGATGTCAGCTCCTTTCATTCAGTAAGTAGCTTCAAACATTTCTGGTATATGAATAACATGATGTTTTTCAATGGCAAAAATCAATGAATATTGTAAATGCACAAACAGTAATTTCTCCGCATTGCAAGGTGCAATTCTGAAATTTTTTGCTTTTTCCTGCTCCTCTTAGCATGATAAAGAAGATTCAAAGAGAGTGAGATGCCAGCTCCTTTCATTCAGTCAGTAGCTTCAATCATTTCTGGTATATGAATAACATGATGTTTTTCAATGGCAAAAATCAATGAATTTTGTAAATGCACAAACAGTAATTTCTCAGCATTGCAAGGTGCAATTCTGAAATTTTTTGCTTTTTCCTGCTCCTCTTAGCATGATAAAGAAGATTCAAAGAGAGTGAGATGCCAGCTCCTTTCATTGTCAGTAGCTTCAATCATTTCTGGACGTTTTCCAATGGCAAAAATCAATGAATATTGTAAATGCACAAACAGTAATTTCTCCGCATTGCAAGGTGCAATTCTGAAATTTTTTGCTTTTTCCTGCTCCTCTTAGCATTATGAAGAAGATTCAAAGAGAGTGAGATACCAGCTCCTTTCATTCAGTCAGTAGCTTCAAACATTTCTGGTATATGAATAACATGATGTTTTTCAATGGCAAAAATCAATGAATTTTGTAAATGCACAAACAGTAATTTCTCCGCATTGCAAGGCGCAATTCTGAAATTTTTTGCTTTTTCCTGCTCCTCTTAGCATGATAAAGAAGATTCAAAGAGAGTGAGATGCCAGCTCCTTTCATTCAGTCAGTAGCTTCAATCATTTCTGGACATTTTTCAATGGCAAAAATCAATGAATATTGTAAATGCACAAACAGTAATTTCTCCGCATTGCAAGGTGCAATTCTGAAATTTTTTGCTTTTTCCTGCTCCTCTTAGCATGATAAAGAAGATTCAAAGAGAGTGAGATGCCAGCTCCTTTCATTCAGTCAGTAGCTTCAATCATTTCTGGACGTTTTTCAATGGCAAAAATCAATGAATATTGTAAATGCACAAACAGTAATTTCTCTGCATTGCAAGGTGCAATTCTGAAATTTTTTGCTTTTTCCTGCTCCTCTTAGCATGATAAAGAAGATTCAAAGAGAGTGAGGTGCCAGCTCCTTTCATTCAGTCAGGAGCTTCAAACATTTCTGGTATATGAATAACATGTTTTTCAATGGCAAAAATCAATGAATATTGTAAATGCACAAACAGTAATTTCTCCGCATTGCAAGGTGCAATTCTGAAATTTTTTGCTTTTTCCTGCT
Source organism: Phyllobates terribilis (assembly GCF_046119375.1). NCBI lineage: Eukaryota > Metazoa > Chordata > Amphibia > Anura > Dendrobatidae > Phyllobates > Phyllobates terribilis. The sequence continues at coordinate 36,647 of NW_027364383.1, forward strand.
CCTCTTAGCATGATAAAGAAGATTCAAAGAGAGTGAGATGCCAGCTCCTTTCATTCAGTCAGTAGCTTCAATCATTTCTGGACGTTTTTCAATGGCAAAAATCAATGAATATTGTAAATGCACAAACAGTAATTTCTCCGCATTGCAAGGTGCAATTCTGAAATTTTTTGCTTTTTCCTGCTCCTCTTAGCATGATAAAGAAGATTCAAAGAGAGTGAGATGCCAGCTCCTTTCATTCAGTCAGTAGCTTCAATCATTTCTGGACGTTTTTCAATGGCAAAAATCAATGAATATTGTAAATGCACAAACAGTAATTTCTCCGCATTGCAAGGTGCAATTCTGAAATTTTTTGCTTTTTCCTGCTCCTCTTAGCATGATAAAGAAGATTCAAAGAGAGTGAGATGCCAGCTCCTTTCATTCAGTCAGTAGCTTCAATCATTTCTGGACGTTTTTCAATGGCAAAAATCAATGAATATTGTAAATGCACAAACAGTAATTTCTCCGCATTGCAAGGTGCAATTCTGAAATTTTTTGCTTTTTCCTGCTCCTCTTAGCATGATAAAGAAGATTCAAAGAGAGTGAGATGTCAGCTCCTTTCATTCAGTCAGTAGCTTCAAACATTTCTGGTATATGAATAACATGATGTTTTTCAATGGCAAAAATCAATGAATATTGTAAATGCACAAACAGTAATTTCTCCGCATTGCAAGGTGCAATTCTGAAATTTTTTGCTTTTTCCTGCTCCTCTTAGCATGATAAAGAAGATTCAAAGAGAGTGAGATGCCAGCTCCTTTCATTCAGTCTGTAGCTTCAATCATTTCTGGTATATGAATAACATGATGTTTTTCAATGGCAAAAATCAATGAATTTTGTAAATGCACAAACAGTAATTTCTCAGCATTGCAAGGTGCAATTCTGAAATTTTTTGCTTTTTCCTGCTCCTCTTAGCATGATAAAGAAGATTCAAAGAGAGTGAGAAGCCAGCTCCTTTCATTGTCAGTAGCTTCAATCATTTCTTGACGTTTTTCAATGGCAAAAATCAATGAATATTGTAAATGCACAAACAGTAATTTCTCCGCATTGCAAGGTGCAATTCTGAAATTTTTTGCTTTTTCCTGCTCCTCTTAGCATTATGAAGAAGATTCAAAGAGAGTGAGATACCAGCTCCTTTCATTCAGTCAGTAGCTTCAAACATTTCTGGTATATGAATAACATGATGTTTTTCAATGGCAAAAATCAATGAATATTGTAAATGCACAAACAGTAATTTCTCCGCATTGCAAGGTGCAATTCTAAAATTTTTTGCTTTTTCTTGCTCCTCTTAGCATGATAAAGAAGATTCAAAGAGAGTGAGATGCCAGCTCCTTTCGTTCAGTCAGTAGCTTCAGTCATTTCTGGACGTTTTTCAATGGCAAAAATCATTGAATATTGTAAATGCACAAACAGTAATTTCTCCGCATTGCAAGGTGCAATTCTGAAATTTTTTACTTTTTCCTGCTCCTCTTAGCATGATAAAGAAGATTCAAAGAGAGTGAGATGCCAGCTCCTTTCATTCAGTCAGTAGTTTCAATCATTTCTGGACGTTTTTCAATTGCAAAAATCAATGAATATTGTAAATGCACAAACAGTAATTTCTCCGCATTGCAAGGTGCAATTCTGAAATTTTTTGCTTTTTCCTGCTCCTCTTAGCATGATAAAGAAGATTCAAAGAGAGTGAGATGCCAGCTCCTTTCATTCAGTCAGTAGCTTCAATCATTTCTGGACTTTTTTCAATGGCAAAAATCAATGAATATTGTAAATGCACAAACAGTAATTTCTCCGCATTGCAAGGTGCAATTCTGAAATTTTTTGCTTTTTCCTGCTCCTCTTAGCATGATAAAGAAGATTCAAAGAGAGTGAGATGCCAGCTCCTTTCCTTCAGTCAGTAGCTTCAATCATTTCTGGTATATGAATAACATGATGTTTTTCAATGACAAAAATCAATGAATTTTGTAAATGCACAAACAGTAATTTCTCCGCATTGCAAGGCGCAATTCTGAAATTTTTTGCTTTTTCCTGCTCCTCTTAGCATGATAAAGAAGATTCAAAGAGAGTGAGATGCCAGCTCCTTTCATTCAGTCAGTAGCTTCAATCATTTCTGGACATTTTTCAATGGCAAAAATCAATGAATATTGTAAATGCACAAACAGTAATTTCTCCGCATTGCAAGGTGCAATTCTGAAATTTTTTGCTTTTTCCTGCTCCTCTAAGCATGATAAAGAAGATTCAAAGAGAGTGAGATGCCAGCTCCTTTCATTCAGTCAGTAGCTTCAATCATTTCTGGACGTTTTTCAATGGCAAAAATCAATGAATATTGTAAATGCACAAACAGTAATTTCTCCGCATTGCAAGGTGCAATTCTGAAATTTTTTGCTTTTTCCTGCTCCTCTTAGCATGATAAAGAAGATTCAAAGAGAGTGAGATGCCAGCTCCTTTCATTCAGTCAGGAGCTTCAAACATTTCTGGTATATGAATAACATGTTTTTCAATGTCAAAAATCAATGAATATTGTAAATGCACAAACAGTAATTTCTCCGCATTGCAAGGTGCAATTCTGAAATTTTTTGCTTTTTCCTTCTCCTCTTAGCATGATAAAGAAGATTCAAAGAGAGTGAGATGCCAGCTCCTTTCATTCAGTCAGTAGCTTCAATCATTTCTGGACGTTTTTCAATGGCAAAAATCAATGAATATTGTAAATGCACAAATAGTAATTACTCCGCATTGCAAGGTGCAATTCTGAAATTTTTTGCTTTTTCCTGCTCCTCTTAGCATGATAAAGAAGACTCAAAGAGAGTGAGATGCCAGCTCCTTTTATTCAGTCAGTAGCTTCAATCATTTCTGGACGTTTTTCAATGGCAAAAATCAATGAATATTGTAAATGCACAAACTGTAATTTCTCCGCATTGCAAGGTGCAATTCTGAAATTTTTTGCTTTTTCCTGCTCCTCTTAGCATGATAAAGAAGATTCAAAGAGAGTGAGATGCCAGCTCCTTTCATTCAGTCAGTAGCTTCAATCATTTCTGGACGTTTTTCAATGGCAAAAATCAATGAATATTGTAAATGCACAAACAGTAATTTCTCCGCATTGCAAGGTGCAATTCTGAAATTTTTTGCTTTTTCCTGCTCCTCTTAGCATGATAAAGAAGATTCAAAGAGAGTGAGATGCCAGCTCCTTTCATTCAGTCAGTAGCTTCAATCATTTCTGGACGTTTTTCAATGGCAAAAATCAATGAATATTGTAAATGCACAAACAGTAATTTCTCCGCATTGCAAGGTGCAATTCTGAAATTTTTTGCTTTTTCCTGCTCCTCTTAGCATGATAAAGAAGATTCAAAGAGAGTGAGATGTCAGTTCCTTTCATTCAGTCAGTAGCTTCAAACATTTCTGGTATATGAATAACATGATGTTTTTCAATGGCAAAAATCAATGAATATTGTAAATGCACAAACAGTAATTTCTCCGCATTGCAAGGTGCAATTCTGAAATTTTTTGCTTTTTCCTGCTCCTCTTAGCCATGATAAAGAAGATTCAAAGAGAGTGAGATGCCAGCTCCTTTCATTCAGTCAGTAGCTTCAATCATTTCTGGTATATGAATAACATGATGTTTTTCAATGGTAAAAATCAATGAATTTTGTAAATGCACAAACAGTAATTTCTCAGCATTGCAAGGTGCAATTCTGAAATTTTTAGCTTTTTCCTGCTCCTCTTAGCATGATAAAGAAGATTCAAAGAGAGTGAGATGCCAGCTCCTTTCATTGTCAGTAGCTTCAATCATTTCTGGACGTTTTTCAATGGCAAAAATCAATGAATATTGTAAATGCACAAACAGTAATTTCTCCGCATTGCAAGGCGCAATTCTGAAATTTTTTGCTTTTTCCTGCTCCTCTTAGCATTATGAAGAAGATTCAAAGAGTGAGATACCAGCTCCTTTCATTAAGTCAGTAGCTTCAAACATTTCTGGTATATGAATAACATGATGTTTTTCAATGGCAAAAATCAATGAATATTGTAAATGCACAAACAGTAATTTCTCCGCATTGCAAGGTGCAATTCTGAAATTTTTTGCTTTTTCCTGCTCCTCTTAGCATGATAAAGAAGATTCAAAGAGAGTGAGATGCCAGCTCCTTTCGTTCAGTCAGTAGCTTCAATCATTTCTGGACGTTTTTCAATGGCAAAAATCATTGAATATTGTAAATGCACAAACAGTAATTTCTCCGCATTGCAAGGTGCAATTCTGAAATTTTTTACTTTTTCCTGCTCCTCTTAGCATGATAAAGAAGATTCAAAGAGAGTGAGATGCCAGCTCCTTTCATTCAGTCAGTAGCTTCAATCATTTCTGGTATATGAATAACATGATGTTTTTCAATCGCAAAAATCAATGAATATTGTAAATGCACAAACAGTAATTTCTCCGCATTGCAAGGAGCAATTCTGAAATTTTTTGCTTTTTCCTGCTCCTCTTAGCATGATAAAGAAGATTCAAAGAGAGTGAGATGCCAGCTCCTTTCATTCAGTCAGTAGCTTCAATCATTTCTGGACGTTTTTCAATGGCAAAAATCAATGAATATTGTAAATGCACAAACAGTAATTTCTCCGCATTGCAAGGTGCAATTCTGAAATTTTTTGCTTTTTCCTGCTCCTCTTAGCATGATAAAGAAGATTCAAAGAGAGTGAGATGCCAGCTCCTTTCCTTCAGTCAGTAGCGTCAATCATTCCTGGCATATGAATAACATGATGTTTTTCAATGGCAAAAATCAATGAATTTTGTAAATGCACAAACAGTAATTTCTCCGCATTGCAAGGCGCAATTCTGAAATTTTTTGCTTTTTCCTGCTCCTCTTAGCATGATAAAGAAGATTCAAAGAGAGTGAGATGCCAGCTCCTTTCATTCAGTCAGTAGCTTCAATCATTTCTGGACATTTTTCAATGGCAAAAATCAATGAATATTGTAAATGCACAAACAGTAATTTCTCGGCATTGCAAGGTGCAATTCTGAAATTTTTTGCTTTTTCCTGCTCCTCTTAGCATGATAAAGAAGATTCAAAGAGAATGAGATGCCAGCTCCTTTCATTCAGTCAGTAGCTTCAATCATTTCTGGACGTTTTTCAATGGCAAAAATCAATGAATATTGTAAATGCACAAACAGTAATTTCTCCGCATTGCAAGGTGCAATTCTGAAATTTTTTGCTTTTTCCTGCTCCTCTTAGCATGATAAAGAAGATTCAAAGAGAGTGAGATGTCAGTTCCTTTCATTCAGTCAGTAGCTTCAAACATTTCTGGTATATGAATAACATGATGTTTTTCAATGGCAAAAATCAATGAATATTGTAAATGCACAAACAGTAATTTCTCCGCATTGCAAGGTGCAATTCTGAAATTTTTTGCTTTTTCCTGCTCCTCTTAGCCATGATAAAGAAGATTCAAAGAGAGTGAGATGCCAGCTCCTTTCATTCAGTCAGTAGCTTCAATCATTTCTGGTATATGAATAACATGATGTTTTTCAATGGTAAAAATCAATGAATTTTGTAAATGCACAAACAGTAATTTCTCAGCATTGCAAGGTGCAATTCTGAAATTTTTTGCTTTTTCCTGCTCCTCTTAGCATGATAAAGAAGATTCAAAGAGAGTGAGATGCCAGCTCCTTTCATTGTCAGTAGCTTCAATCATTTCTGGACGTTTTTCAATGGCAAAAATCAATGAATATTGTAAATGCACAAACAGTAATTTCTCCGCATTGCAAGGCGCAATTCTGAAATTTTTTGCTTTTTCCTGCTCCTCTTAGCATTATGAAGAAGATTCAAAGAGTGAGATACCAGCTCCTTTCATTAAGTCAGTAGCTTCAAACATTTCTGGTATATGAATAACATCATGTTTTTCAATGGCAAAAATCAATGAATATTGTAAATGCACAAACAGTAATTTCTCCGCATTGCAAGGTGCAATTCTGAAATTTTTTGCTTTTTCCTGCTCCTCTTAGCATGATAAAGAAGATTCAAAGAGAGTGAGATGCCAGCTCCTTTCGTTCAGTCAGTAGCTTCAATCATTTCTGGACGTTTTTCAATGGCAAAAATCATTGAATATTGTAAATGCACAAACAGTAATTTCTCCGCATTGCAAGGTGCAATTCTGAAATTTTTTACTTTTTCCTGCTCCTCTTAGCATTATAAAGAAGATTCAAAGAGAGTGAGATGCCAGCTCCTTTCATTCAGTCAGTAGCTTCAATCATTTCTGATATATGAATAACATGATGTTTTTCAATCGCAAAAATCAATGAATATTGTAAATGCACAAACAGTAATTTCTCCGCATTGCAAGGAGCAATTCTGAAATTTTTTGCTTTTTCCTGCTCCTCTTAGCATGATAAAGAAGATTCAAAGAGAGTGAGATGCCAGCTCCTTTCATTCAGTCAGTAGCTTCAATCATTTCTGGACGTTTTTCAATGGCAAAAATCAATGAATATTGTAAATGCACAAACAGTAATTTCTCCGCATTGCAAGGTGCAATTCTGAAATTTTTTGCTTTTTCCTGCTCCTCTTAGCATGATAAAGAAGATTCAAAGAGAGTGAGATGCCAGCTCCTTTCCTTCAGTCAGTAGCGTCAATCATTCCTGGCATATGAATAACATGATGTTTTTCAATGGCAAAAATCAATGAATTTTGTAAATGCACAAACAGTAATTTCTCCGCATTGCAAGGCGCAATTCTGAAATTTTTTGCTTTTTCCTGCTCCTCTTAGCATGATAAAGAAGATTCAAAGAGAGTGAGATGCCAGCTCCTTTCATTCAGTCAGTAGCTTCAATCATTTCTGGACATTTTTCAATGGCAAAAATCAATGAATATTGTAAATGCACAAACAGTAATTTCTCGGCATTGCAAGGTGCAATTCTGAAATTTTTTGCTTTTTCCTGCTCCTCTTAGCATGATAAAGAAGATTCAAAGAGAATGAGATGACAGCTCCTTTCATTCAGTCAGTAGCTTCAATCATTTCTGGACGTTTTTCAATGGCAAAAATCAATGAATATTGTAAATGCACAAACAGTAATTTCTCCGCATTGCAAGGTGCAATTCTGAAATTTTTTGCTTTTTCCTGCTCCTCTTAGCATGATAAAGAAGATTCAAAGAGAGTGAGGTGCCAGATCCTTTCATTCAGTCAGGAGCTTCAAACATTTCTGGTATATGAATAACATATTTTTCAATGGCAAAAATCAATGAATATTGTAAATGCACAAACAGTAATTTCTCCGCATTGCAAGGTGCAATTCTGAAATTTTTTGCTTTTTCCTGCTCCTCTTAGCATGATAAAGAAGATTCAAAGAGAGTGAGATGCCAGCTCCTTTCATTCAGTCAGTAGCTTAAATCATTTCTGGACGTTTTTCAATGGCAAAAATCAATGAATATTGTAAATGCACAAACAGTAATTTCTCCGCATTGCAAGGTGCAATTCTGAAATTTTTTGCTTTTTCCTGCTCCTCTTAGCATGATAAAGAAGATTCAAAGAGAGTGAGATGCCAGCTCCTTTCATTCAGTCAGTAGCTTCAATCATTTCTGGACGTTTTTCAATGGCAAAAATCAATGAATATTGTAAATGCACAAACAGTAATTTCTCCGCATTGCAAGGTGCAATTCTGAAATTTTTTGCTTTTTCCTGCTCCTCTTAGCATGATAAACAAGATTCAAAGAGAGTGAGATGCCAGCTCCTTTCATTCAGTCAGTAGCTTCAATCATTTCTGGACGTTTTTCAATGGCAAAAATCATTGAATATTGTAAATGCACAAACAGTAATTTCTCCGCATTGCAAGGTGCAATTCTGAATTTTTTTACTTTTTCCTGCTCCTCTTAGCATGATAAAGAAGATTCAAAGAGAGTGAGATGCCAGCTCCTTTCATTCAGTCAGTAGCTTCAATCATTTCTGGTATATGAATAACATGATGTTTTTCAATCGCAAAAATCAATGAATATTGTAAATGCACAAACAGTAATTTCTCCGCATTGCAAGGCGCAATTCTGAAATTTTTTGCTTTTTCCTGCTCCTCTTAGCATGATAAAGAAGATTCAAAGAGAGTGAGATGCCAGCTCCTTTCATTGTCAGTAGCTTCAATCATTTCTGGACGTTTTTCAATGGCAAAAATCAATGAATATTGTAAATGCACAAACAGTAATTTCTCCGCATTGCAAGGTGCAATTCTGAAATTTTTTGCTTTTTCCTGCTCCTCTTAGCATTATGAAGAAGATTCAAAGAGAGTGAGATACCAGCTCCTTTCATTAAGTCAGTAGCTTCAAACATTTCTGGTATATGAATAACATGATGTTTTTCAATGGCAAAAATCAATGAATATTGTAAATGCACAAACAGTAATTTCTCCGCATTGCAAGGTGCAATTCTGAAATTTTTTGCTTTTTCCTGCTCCTCTTAGCATGATAAAGAAGATTCAAAGAGAGTGAGATGCCAGCTCCTTTCGTTCAGTCAGTAGCTTCAATCATTTCTGGACGTTTTTCAATGGCAAAAATCATTGAATATTGTAAATGCACAAACAGTAATTTCTCCGCATTGCAAGGTGCAATTCTGAAATTTTTTACTTTTTCCTGCTCCTCTTAGCATGATAAAGAAGATTCAAAGAGAGTGAGATGCCAGCTCCTTTCATTCAGTCAGTAGCTTCAATCATTTCTGGTATATGAATAACATGATGTTTTTCAATCGCAAAAATCAATGAATATTGTAAATGCACAAACAGTAATTTCTCCGCATTGCAAGGCGCAATTCTGAAATTTTTTGCTTTTTCCTGCTCCTCTTAGCATGATAAAGAAGATTCAAAGAGAGTGAGATGCCAGCTCCTTTCATTCAGTCAGTAGCTTCAATCATTTCTGGACATTTTTCAATGGCAAAAATCAATGAATATTGTAAATGCACAAACAGTAATTTCTCGGCATTGCAAGGTGCAATTCTGAAATTTTTTGCTTTTTCCTGCTCCTCTTAGCATGATAAAGAAGATTCAAAGAGAATGAGATGACAGCTCCTTTCATTCAGTCAGTAGCTTCAATCATTTCTGGACGTTTTTCAATGGCAAAAATCAATGAATATTGTAAATGCACAAACAGTAATTTCTCCGCATTGCAAGGTGCAATTCTGAAATTTTTTGCTTTTTCCTGCTCCTCTTAGCATGATAAAGAAGATTCAAAGAGAGTGAGGTGCCAGATCCTTTCATTCAGTCAGGAGCTTCAAACATTTCTGGTATATGAATAACATATTTTTCAATGGCAAAAATCAATGAATATTGTAAATGCACAAACAGTAATTTCTCCGCATTGCAAGGTGCAATTCTGAAATTTTTTGCTTTTTCCTGCTCCTCTTAGCATGATAAAGAAGATTCAAAGAGAGTGAGATGCCAGCTCCTTTCATTCAGTCAGTAGCTTAAATCATTTCTGGACGTTTTTCAATGGCAAAAATCAATGAATATTGTAAATACACAAACAGTAATTTCTCCGCATTGCAAGGTGCAATTCTGAAATTTTTTGCTTTTTCCTGCTCCTCTTAGCATGATAAAGAAGATTCAAAGAGAGTGAGATGCCAGCTCCTTTCATTCAGTCAGTAGCTTCAATCATTTCTGGACGTTTTTCAATGGCAAAAATCAATGAATATTGTAAATGCACAAACAGTAATTTCTCCGCATTGCAAGGTGCAATTCTGAATTTTTTTGCTTTTTCCTGCTCCTCTTAGCATGATAAAGAAGATTCAAAGAGAGTGAGATGCCAGCTCCTTTCATTCAGTCAGTAGCTTCAATCATTTCTGGACGTTTTTCAATGGCAAAAATCAATGAATATTGTAAATGCACAAACAGTAATTTCTCCGCATTGCAAGGTGCAATTCTGAAATTTTTTGCTTTTTCCTGCCCCTCTTAGCATGATAAAGAAGATTCAAAGAGAGTGAGGTGCCAGCTCCTTTCATTCAGTCAGGAGCTTCAAACATTTCTGGTATATGAATAACATGTTTTTCAATGGCAAAAATCAATGAATATTGTAAATGCACAAACAGTAATTTCTCCGCATTGCAAGGTGCAATTCTGAAATTTTTTGCTTTTTCCTGCTCCTCTTAGCATGATAAAGAAGATTCAAAGAGAGTGAGATGCCAGCTCCTTTCATTCAGTCAGTAGCTTCAATCATTTCTGGACGTTTTTCAATGGCAAAAATCAATGAATATTGTAAATGCACAAACAGTAATTTCTCCGCATTGCAAGGTGCAATTCTGAAATTTTTTGCTTTTTCCTGCTCCTCTTAGCATGATAAAGAAGATTCAAAGAGAGTGAGATGCCAGCTCCTTTCATTCAGTCAGTAGCTTCAATCATTTCTGGACGTTCTTCAATGGCAAAAATCAATGAATATTGTAAATGCACAAACTGTAATTTCTCCGCATTGCAAGGTGCAATTCTGAAATTTTTTGCTTTTTCCTGCTCCTCTTAGCATGATAAAGAAGATTCAAAGAGAGTGAGATGTCAGCTCCTTTCATTCAGTCAGTAGCTTCAAACATTTCTGGTATATGAATAACATGATGTTTTTCAATGGCAAAAATCAATGAATATTGTAAATGCACAAACAGTAATTTCTCCGCATTGCAAGGTGCAATTCTGAAATTTTTTGCTTTTTCCTGCTCCTCTTAGCATGATAAAGAAGATTCAAAGAGAGTGAGGTGCCAGCTCCTTTCATTCAGTCAGGAGCTTCAAACATTTCTGGTATATGAATAACATGTTTTTCAATGGCAAAAATCAATGAATATTGTAAATGCACAAACAGTAATTTCTCCGCATTGCAAGGTGCAATTCTGAAATTTTTTGCTTTTTCCTGCTCCTCTTAGCATGATAAAGAAGATTCAAAGAGAGTGAGATGCCAGCTCCTTTCATTCAGTCAGTAGCTTCAATCATTTCTGGACGTTTTTCAATGGCAAAAATCAATGAATATTGTAAATGCACAAACAGTAATTTCTCCGCATTGCAAGGTGCAATTCTGAATTTTTTTGCTTTTTCCTGCTCCTCTTAGCATGATAAAGAAGATTCAAAGAGAGTGAGATGCCAGCTCCTTTCATTCAGTCAGTAGCTTCAATCATTTCTGGACGTTCTTCAATGGCAAAAATCAATGAATATTGTAAATGCACAAACTGTAATTTCTCCGCATTGCAAGGTGCAATTCTGAATTTTTTTGCTTTTTCCTGCTCCTCTTAGCATGATAAAGAAGATTCAAAGAGAGTGAGATGCCAGCTCCTTTCATTCAGTCAGTAGCTTCAATCATTTCTGGACGTTTTTCAATGGCAAAAATCAATGAATATTGTAAATGCACAAACAGTAATTTCTCCGCATTGCAAGGTGCAATTTTGAAATTTTTTGCTTTTTCCTGCTCCTGTTAGCATGATAAAGAAGATTCAAAGAGAGTGAGATGCCAGCTCCTTTCATTCAGTCAGTAGCTTCAATCATTTCTGGACGTTTTTCAATGGCAAAAATCAATGAATATTGTAAATGCACAAACAGTAATTTCTCCGCATTGCAAGGTGCAATTCTGAAATTTTTTGCTTTTTCCTGCTCCTCTTAGCATGATAAAGAAGATTCAAAGAGAGTGAGATGCCAGCTCCTTTCATTCAGTCAGTAGCTTCAATCATTTCTGGTATATGAATAACATGATGTTTTTCAATGGCAAAAATCAATGAATTTTGTAAATGCACAAACAGTAATTTCTCAGCATTGCAAGGTGCAATTCTGAAATTTTTTGCTTTTTCCTGCTCCTCTTAGCATGATAAAGAAGATTCAAAGAGAGTGAGATGCCAGCTCCTTTCATTGTCAGTAGCTTCAATCATTTCTGGACGTTTTTTAATGGCAAAAATCAATGAATATTGTAAATGCACAAACAGTAATTTCTCCGCATTGCAAGGTGCAATTCTGAAATTTTTTGCTTTTTCCTGCTCCTCTTAGCATTATGAAGAAGATTCAAAGAGAGTGAGATACCAGCTCCTTTCATTAAGTCAGTAGCTTCAAACATTTCTGGTATATGAATAACATGATGTTTTTCAATGGCAAAAATCAATGAATATTGTAAATGCACAAACAGTAATTTCTCCGCATTGCAAGGTGCAATTCTGAAATTTTTTGCTTTTTCCTGCTCCTCTTAGCATGATAAAGAAGATTCAAAGAGAGTGAGGTGCCAGCTCCTTTCATTCAGTCAGGAGCTTCAAACATTTCTGGTATATGAATAACATGTTTTTCAATGGCAAAAATCAATGAATATTGTAAATGCACAAACAGTAATTTCTCCGCATTGCAAGGTGCAATTCTGAAATTTTTTGCTTTTTCCTGCTCCTCTTAGCATGATAAAGAAGATTCAAAGAGAGTGAGATGCCAGCTCCTTTCATTCAGTCAGTAGCTTCAATCATTTCTGGACGTTTTTCAATGGCAAAAATCAATGAATATTGTAAATGCACAAACAGTAATTTCTCCGCATTGCAAGGTGCAATTCTGAAATTTTTTGCTTTTTCCTGCTCCTCTTAGCATGATAAAGAAGATTCAAAGAGAGTGAGATGCCAGCTCCTTTCATTCAGTCAGTAGCTTCAATCATTTCTGGACGTTCTTCAATGGCAAAAATCAATGAATATTGTAAATGCACAAACTGTAATTTCTCCGCATTGCAAGGTGCAATTCTGAATTTTTTTGCTTTTTCCTGCTCCTCTTAGCATGATAAAGAAGATTCAAAGAGAGTGAGATGCCAGCTCCTTTCATTCAGTCAGTAGCTTCAATCATTTCTGGACGTTTTTCAATGGCAAAAATCAATGAATATTGTAAATGCACAAACAGTAATTTCTCCGCATTGCAAGGTGCAATTCTGAAATTTTTTGCTTTTTCCTGCTCCTGTTAGCATGATAAAGAAGATTCAAAGAGAGTGAGATGCCAGCTCCTTTCATTCAGTCAGTAGCTTCAATCATTTCTGGACGTTTTTCAATGGCAAAAATCAATGAATATTGTAAATGCACAAACAGTAATTTCTCCGCATTGCAAGGTGCAATTCTGAAATTTTTTGCTTTTTCCTGCTCCTCTTAGCATGATAAAGAAGATTCAAAGAGAGTGAGATGTCAGCTCCTTTCATTCAGTCAGTAGCTTCAAACATTTCTGGTATATGAATAACATGATGTTTTTCAATGGCAAAAATCAATGAATATTGTAAATGCACAAACATTAATTTCTCCGCATTGCAAGGTGCAATTCTGAAATTTTTTGCTTTTTCCTGCTCCTCTTAGCATGATAAAGAAGATTCAAAGAGAGTGAGATGCCAGCTCCTTTCATTCAGTCAGTAGCTTCAATCATTTCTGGTATATGAATAACATGATGTTTTTCAATGGCAAAAATCAATGAATTTTGTAAATGCACAAACAGTAATTTCTCAGCATTGCAAGGTGCAATTCTGAAATTTTTTGCTTTTTCCTGCTCCTCTTAGCATGATAAAGAAGATTCAAAGAGAGTGAGATGCCAGCTCCTTTCATTGTCAGAAGCTTCAATCATTTCTGGACGTTTTTTAATGGCAAAAATCAATGAATATTGTAAATGCACAAACAGTAATTTCTCCGCATTGCAAGGTGCAATTCTGAAATTTTTTGCTTTTTCCTGCTCCTCTTAGCATTATGAAGAAGATTCAAAGAGAGTGAGATACCAGCTCCTTTCATTAAGTCAGTAGCTTCAAACATTTCTGGTATATGAATAACATGATGTTTTTCAATCGCAAAAATCAATGAATATTGTAAATGCACAAACAGTAATTTCTCCGCATTGCAAGGTGCAATTCTGAAATTTTTTGCTTTTTCCTGCTCCTCTTAGCATGATAAAGAAGATTCAAAGAGAGTGAGATGCCAGCTCCTTTCATTCAGTCAGTAGCTTCAATCATTTCTGGACGTTTTTCAATGGCAAAAATCAATGAATATTGTAAATGCACAAACAGTAATTTCTCCGCATTGCAAGGTGCAATTCTGAAATTTTTTGCTTTTTCCTGCTCCTCTTAGCATGATAAAGAAGATTCAAAGAGAGTGAGATGCCAGCTCCTTTCCTTCAGTCAGTAGCGTCAATCATTTCTGGCATATGAATAACATGATGTTTTTCAATGGCAAAAATCAATGAATTTTGTAAATGCACAAACAGTAATTTCTCCGCATTGCAAGGCGCAATTCTGAAATTTTTTGCTTTTTCCTGCTCCTCTTAGCATGATAAAGAAGATTCAAAGAGAGTGAGATGCCAGCTCCTTTCATTCAGTCAGTAGCTTCAATCATTTCTGGACATTTTTCAATGGCAAAAATCAATGAATATTGTAAATGCACAAACAGTAATTTCTCCGCATTGCAAGGTGCAATTCTGAAATTTTTTGCTTTTTCCTGCTCCTCTTAGCATGATAAAGAACATTCAAAGAGAGTGAGATGACAGCTCCTTTCATTCAGTCAGTAGCTTCAATCATTTCTGGACGTTTTTCAATGGCAAAAATCAATGAATATTGTAAATGCACAAACAGTAATTTCTCCGCATTGCAAGGTGCAATTCTGAAATTTTTTGCTTTTCCTGCTCCTCTTAGCATGATAAAGAAGATTCAAAGAGAGTGAGGTGCCAGCTCCTTTCATTCAGTCAGGAGCTTCAAACATTTCTGGTATATGAATAACATGTTTTTCAATGGCAAAAATCAATGAATATTGTAAATGCACAAACAGTAATTTCTCCGCATTGCAAGGTGCAATTCTGAAATTTTTTGCTTTTTCCTGCTCCTCTTAGCATGATAAAGAAGATTCAAAGAGAGTGAGATGCCAGCTCCTTTCATTCAGTCAGTAGCTTCAATCATTTCTGGACGTTTTTCAATGGCAAAAATCAATGAATATTGTAAATGCACAAACAGTAATTTCTCCGCATTGCAAGGTGCAATTCTGAAATTTTTTGCTTTTTCCTGCTCCTCTTAGCATGATAAACAAGATTCAAAGAGAGTGAGATGCCAGCTCCTTTCATTCAGTCAGTAGCTTCAATCATTTCTGGTATATGAATAACAAGATGTTTTTCAATCGCAAAAATCAATGAATATTGTAAATGCACAAACAGTAATTTCTCCGCATTGCAAGGTGCAATTCTGAAATTTTTTGCTTTTTCCTGCTCCTCTTAGCATGATAAAGAAGATTCAAAGAGAGTGAGATGCCAGCTCCTTTCCTTCAGTCAGTAGCTTCAATCATTTCTGGTATATGAATAACATGATGTTTTTCAATGGCAAAAATCAATGAATTTTGTAAATGCACAAACAGTAATTTCTCCGCATTGCAAGGCGCAATTCTGAAATTTTTTGCTTTTTCCTGCTCCTCTTAGCATGATAAAGAAGATTCAAAGAGAGTGAGATGCCAGCTCCTTTCATTCAGTCAGTAGCTTCAATCTTTTCTGGACATTTTTCAATGGCAAAAATCAATGAATATTGTAAATGCACAAACAGTAATTTCTCCGCATTGCAAGGTGCAATTCTGAAATTTTTTGCTTTTTCCTGCTCCTCTTAGCATGATAAAGAAGATTCAAAGAGAGTGAGATGCCAGCTCCTTTCATTCAGTCAGTAGCTTCAATCATTTCTGGACGTTTTTCAATGGCAAAAATCAATGAATATTGTAAATGCACAAACAGTAATTTCTCCGCATTGCAAGGTGCAATTCTGAAATTTTTTGCTTTTTCCTGCTCCTCTTAGCATGATAAAGAAGATTCAAAGAGAGTGAGATGCCAGCTCCTTTCATTCAGTCAGTACCTTCAATCATTTCTGGACGTTTTTCAATGGCAAAAATCAATGAATATTGTAAATGCACAAACAGTAATTTCTCCGCATTGCAAGGTGCAATTCTGAAATTTTTTGCTTTTTCCTGCTCCTCTTAGCATGATAAAGAAGATTCAAAGAGAGTGAGATGCCAGCTCCTTTCATTCAGTCAGTAGCTTCAATCATTTCTGGACGTTTTTCAATGGCAAAAATCAATGAATATTGTAAATGCACAAACTGTAATTTCTCCGCATTGCAAGGTGCAATTCTGAAATTTTTTGCTTTTTCCTGCTCCTCTTAGCATGATAAAGAAGATTCAAAGAGAGTGAGATGCCAGCTCCTTTCATTCAGTCAGTAGCTTCAATCATTTCTGGTATATGAATAACATGATGTTTTTCAATAGCAAAAATCAATGAATATTGTAAGTGCACAAACAGTAATTTCTCCGCATTGCAAGGTGCAATTCTGAAATTTTTTGCTTTTTCCTGCTCCTCATAGCATGATAAAGAAGATTCAAAGAGAGTGAGATGCCAGCTCCTTTCATTCAGTCAGTAGCTTCAATCATTTCTGGACGTTTTTCAATGGCAAAAATCAATGAATATTGTAAATGCACAAACAGTAATTTCTCCGCATTGCAAGGTGCAATTCTGAAATTTTTTGCTTTTTCCTGCTCCTCTTAGCATGATAAACAAGATTCAAAGAGAGTGAGATGCCAGCTCCTTTCATTCAGTCAGTAGCTTCAATCATTTCTGGACGTTTTTCAATGTCAAAAATCAATGAATATTGTAAATGCACAAACAGTAATTTCTCCGCATTGCAAGGTGCAATTCTGAAATTTTTTGCTTTTTCCTGCTCCTCTTAGCATGATAAAGAAGATTCACAGAGAGTGAGATGCCAGCTCCTTTCATTCAGTCAGTAGCTTCAATCATTTCTGGTATATGAATAACATGATGTTTTTCAATGGCAAAAATCAATGAATATTGTAAATGCACAAACAGTAATTTCTCCGCATTGCAAGGTGCAATTCTGAAATTTTTTGCTTTTTCCTGCTCCTCTTAGCATGATAAAGAAGATTCAAAGAGAGTGAGATGCCAGCTCCTTTCATTCAGTCAGTAGCTTCAATCATTTCTGGACGTTTTTCAATGGCAAAAATCAATGAATATTGTAAATGCACAAACAGTAATTTCTCCGCATTGCAAGGTGCAATTCTGAAATTTTTTGCTTTTTCCTGCTCCTCTTAGCATGATAAACAAGATTCAAAGAGAGTGAGATG
Organism: Phyllobates terribilis; assembly: GCF_046119375.1. Taxonomy (NCBI): domain Eukaryota; kingdom Metazoa; phylum Chordata; class Amphibia; order Anura; family Dendrobatidae; genus Phyllobates; species Phyllobates terribilis. Next base: position 53,738 of record NW_027364383.1, read on the forward strand.
CCAGCTCCTTTCATTCAGTCAGTAGCTTCAATCATTTCTGGACGTTTTTCAATGGCAAAAATCATTGAATATTGTAAATGCACAAACAGTAATTTCTCCGCATTGCAAGGTGCAATTCTGAAATTTTTTACTTTTTCCTGCTCCTCTTAGCATGATAAAGAAGATTCAAAGAGAGTGAGATGCCAGCTCCTTTCATTCAGTCAGTAGCTTCAATCATTTCTGGTATATGAATAACATGATGTTTTTCAATCGCAAAAATCAATGAATATTGTAAATGCACAAACAGTAATTTCTCCGCATTGCAAGGTGCAATTCTGAAATTTTTTGCTTTTTCCTGCTCCTCTTAGCATGATAAAGAAGATTCAAAGAGAGTGAGATGCCAGCTCCTTTCATTCAGTCAGTAGCTTCAATCATTTCTGGATGTTTTTCAATGGCAAAAATCAATGAATATTGTAAATGCACAAACAGTAATTTCTCCGCATTGCAAGGTGCAATTCTGAAATTTTTTGCTTTTTCCTGCTCCTCTTAGCATGATAAAGAAGATTCAAAGAGAGTGAGATGCCAGCTCCTTTCCTTCAGTCAGTAGCTTCAATCATTTCTGGTATATGAATAACATGATGTTTTTCAATGGCAACAATCAATGAATTTTGTAAATGCACAAACAGTAATTTCTCCGCATTGCAAGGCGCAATTCTGAAATTTTTTGCTTTTTCCTGCTCCTCTTAGCATGATAAAGAAGATTCAAAGAGAGTGAGATGCCAGCTCCTTTCATTCAGTCAGTAGCTTCAATCATTTCTGGACATTTTTCAATGGCAAAAATCAATGAATATTGTAAATGCACAAACAGTAATTTCTCCGCATTGCAAGGTGCAATTCTGAAATTTTTTGCTTTTTCCTGCTCCTCTTAGCATGATAAAGAAGATTCAAAGAGAGTGAGATGCCAGCTCCTTTCATTCAGTCAGTAGCTTCAATCATTTCTGGACATTTTTCAATGGCAAAAATCAATGAATATTGTAAATGCACAAACAGTAATTTCTCCGCATTGCAAGGTGCAATTCTGAAATTTTTTGCTTTTTCCTGCTCCTCTTAGCATGATAAAGAAGATTCAAAGAGAGTGAGATGCCAGCTCCTTTCATTCAGTCAGTAGCTTCAATCATTTCTGGACGTTTTTCAATGGCAAAAATCAATGAATATTGTAAATGCACAAACAGTAATTTCTCCGCATTGCAAGGTGCAATTCTGAAATTTTTTGCTTTTTCCTGCTCCTCTTAGCATGATAAAGAAGATTCAAAGAGAGTGATATTCCAGCTCCTTTCATTCAGTCAGTACCTTCAATCATTTCTGGACGTTTTTCAATGGCAAAAATCAATGAATATTGTAAATGCACAAACAGTAATTTCTCCGCATTGCAAGGTGCAATTCTGAAATTTTTTGCTTTTTCCTGCTCCTCTTAGCATGATAAAGAATATTCAAAGAGAGTGAGATGCCATCTCCTTTCATTCAGTCAGTAGCTTCAATCATTTCTGGACGTTTTTCAATGGCAAAAATCAATGAATATTGTAAATGCACAAACTGTAATTTCTCCGCATTGCAAGGTGCAATTCTGAAATTTTTTGCTTTTTCCTGCTCCTCTTAGCATGATAAAGAAGATTCAAAGAGAGTGAGATGCCAGCTCCTTTCATTCAGTCAGTAGCTTCAATCATTTCTGGATGTTTTTCAATGGCAAAAATCAATGAATATTGTAAATGCACAAACAGTAATTTCTCCGCATTGCAAGGTGCAATTCTGAAATTTTTTGCTTTTTCCTGCTCCTCTTAGCATGATAAAGAAGATTCAAAGAGAGTGAGATGCCAGCTCCTTTCCTTCAGTCAGTAGCTTCAATCATTTCTGGTATATGAATAACATGATTTTTTTCAATGGCAAAAATCAATGAATTTTGTAAATGCACAAACAGTAATTTCTCCGCATTGCAAGGCGCAATTCTGAAATTTTTTGCTTTTTCCTGCTCCTCTTAGCATGATAAAGAAGATTCAAAGAGAGTGAGATGCCAGCTCCTTTCATTCAGTCAGTAGCTTCAATCATTTCTGGACATTTTTCAATGGCAAAAATCAATGAATATTGTAAATGCACAAACAGTAATTTCTCCGCATTGCAAGGTGCAATTCTGAAATTTTTTGCTTTTTCCTGCTCCTCTTAGCATGATAAAGAAGATTCAAAGAGAGTGAGATGCCAGCTCCTTTCATTCAGTCAGTAGCTTCAATCATTTCTGGACGTTTTTCAATGGCAAAAATCAATGAATATTGTAAATGCACAAACAGTAATTTCTCCGCATTGCAAGGTGCAATTCTGAAATTTTTTGCTTTTTCCTGCTCCTCTTAGCATGATAAAGAAGATTCAAAGAGAGTGATATTCCAGCTCCTTTCATTCAGTCAGTACCTTCAATCATTTCTGGACGTTTTTCAATGGCAAAAATCAATGAATATTGTAAATGCACAAACAGTAATTTCTCCGCATTGCAAGGTGCAATTCTGAAATTTTTTGCTTTTTCCTGCTCCTCTTAGCATGATAAAGAATATTCAAAGAGAGTGAGATGCCAGCTCCTTTCATTCAGTCAGTAGCTTCAATCATTTCTGGACGTTTTTCTATGGCAAAAATCAATGAATATTGTAAATGCACAAACTGTAATTTCTCCGCATTGCAAGGTGCAATTCTGAAATTTTTTGCTTTTTCCTGCTCCTCTTAGCATGATAAAGAAGATTCAAAGAGAGTGAGATGCCAGCTCCTTTCATTCAGTCAGTAGCTTCAATCATTTCTGGACGTTTTTCAATGGCAAAAATCAATGAATATTGTAAATGCACAAACTGTAATTTCTCCGCATTGCAAGGTGCAATTCTGAAATTTTTTGCTTTTTCCTGCTCCTCTTAGCATGATAAAGAAGATTCAAAGAGAGTGAGATGCCAGCTCCTTTCATTCAGTCAGTAGCTTCAATCATTTCTGGTATATGAATAACATGATGTTTTTCAATAGCAAAAATCAATGAATATTGTAAATGCACAAACAGTAATTTCTCCGCATTGCAAGGTGCAATTCTGAAATTTTTTGCTTTTTCCTGCTCCTCTTAGCATGATAAAGAAGATTCAAAGAGAGTGAGATGCCAGCTCCTTTCATTCAGTCAGTAGCTTCAATCATTTCTGGACGTTTTTCAATGGCAAAAATCAATGAATATTGTAAATGCACAAACAGTAATTTCTCCGCATTGCAAGGTGCAATTCTGAAATTTTTTGCTTTTTCCTGCTCCTCTTAGCATGATAAACAAGATTCAAAGAGAGTGAGATGCCAGCTCCTTTCATTCAGTCAGTAGCTTCAATCATTTCTGGACGTTTTTCAATGTCAAAAATCAATGAATATTGTAAATGCACAAACAGTAATTTCTCCGCATTGCAAGGTGCAATTCTGAAATTTTTTGCTTTTTCCTGCTCCTCTTAGCATGATAAAGAAGATTCACAGAGAGTGAGATGCCAGCTCCTTTCATTCAGTCAGTAGCTTCAATCATTTCTGGTATATGAATAACATGATGTTTTTCAATGGCAAAAATCAATGAATATTGTAAATGCACAAACAGTAATTTCTCCGCATTGCAAGGTGCAATTCTGAAATTTTTTGCTTTTTCCTGCTCCTCTTAGCATGATAAAGAAGATTCAAAGAGAGTGAGATGCCAGCTCCTTTCATTCAGTCAGTAGCTTCAATCATTTCTGGACGTTTTTCAATGGCAAAAATCAATGAATATTGTAAATGCACAAACAGTAATTTCTCCGCATTGCAAGGTGCAATTCTGAAATTTTTTGCTTTTTCCTGCTCCTCTTAGCATGATAAACAAGATTCAAAGAGAGTGAGATGCCAGCTCCTTTCATTCAGTCAGTAGCTTCAATCATTTCTGGACGTTTTTCAATGGCAAAAATCATTGAATATTGTAAATGCACAAACAGTAATTTCTCCGCATTGCAAGGTGCAATTCTGAAATTTTTTACTTTTTCCTGCTCCTCTTAGCATGATAAAGAAGATTCAAAGAGAGTGAGATGCCAGCTCCTTTCATTCAGTCAGTAGCTTCAATCATTTCTGGTATATGAATAACATGATGTTTTTCAATCGCAAAAATCAATGAATATTGTAAATGCACAAACAGTAATTTCTCCGCATTGCAAGGTGCAATTCTGAAATTTTTTGCTTTTTCCTGCTCCTCTTAGCATGATAAAGAAGATTCAAAGAGAGTGAGATGCCAGCTCCTTTCATTCAGTCAGTAGCTTCAATCATTTCTGGATGTTTTTCAATGGCAAAAATCAATGAATATTGTAAATGCACAAACAGTAATTTCTCCGCATTGCAAGGTGCAATTCTGAAATTTTTTGCTTTTTCCTGCTCCTCTTAGCATGATAAAGAAGATTCAAAGAGAGTGAGATGCCAGCTCCTTTCCTTCAGTCAGTAGCTTCAATCATTTCTGGTATATGAATAACATGATGTTTTTCAATGGCAACAATCAATGAATTTTGTAAATGCACAAACAGTAATTTCTCCGCATTGCAAGGCGCAATTCTGAAATTTTTTGCTTTTTCCTGCTCCTCTTAGCATGATAAAGAAGATTCAAAGAGAGTGAGATGCCAGCTCCTTTCATTCAGTCAGTAGCTTCAATCATTTCTGGACATTTTTCAATGGCAAAAATCAATGAATATTGTAAATGCACAAACAGTAATTTCTCCGCATTGCAAGGTGCAATTCTGAAATTTTTTGCTTTTTCCTGCTCCTCTTAGCATGATAAAGAAGATTCAAAGAGAGTGAGATGCCAGCTCCTTTCATTCAGTCAGTAGCTTCAATCATTTCTGGACGTTTTTCAATGGCAAAAATCAATGAATATTGTAAATGCACAAACAGTAATTTCTCCGCATTGCAAGGTGCAATTCTGAAATTTTTTGCTTTTTCCTGCTCCTCTTAGCATGATAAAGAAGATTCAAAGAGAGTGATATTCCAGCTCCTTTCATTCAGTCAGTACCTTCAATCATTTCTGGACGTTTTTCAATGGCAAAAATCAATGAATATTGTAAATGCACAAACAGTAATTTCTCCGCATTGCAAGGTGCAATTCTGAAATTTTTTGCTTTTTCCTGCTCCTCTTAGCATGATAAAGAATATTCAAAGAGAGTGAGATGCCAGCTCCTTTCATTCAGTCAGTAGCTTCAATCATTTCTGGACGTTTTTCAATGGCAAAAATCAATGAATATTGTAAATGCACAAACTGTAATTTCTCCGCATTGCAAGGTGCAATTCTGAAATTTTTTGCTTTTTCCTGCTCCTCTTAGCATGATAAAGAAGATTCAAAGAGAGTGAGATGCCAGCTCCTTTCATTCAGTCAGTAGCTTCAATCATTTCTGGATGTTTTTCAATGGCAAAAATCAATGAATATTGTAAATGCACAAACAGTAATTTCTCCGCATTGCAAGGTGCAATTCTGAAATTTTTTGCTTTTTCCTGCTCCTCTTAGCATGATAAAGAAGATTCAAAGAGAGTGAGATGCCAGCTCCTTTCCTTCAGTCAGTAGCTTCAATCATTTCTGGTATATGAATAACATGATTTTTTTCAATGGCAAAAATCAATGAATTTTGTAAATGCACAAACAGTAATTTCTCCGCATTGCAAGGCGCAATTCTGAAATTTTTTGCTTTTTCCTGCTCCTCTTAGCATGATAAACAAGATTCAAAGAGAGTGAGATGCCAGCTCCTTTCATTCAGTCAGTAGCTTTAATCATTTCTGGACATTTTTCAATGGCAAAAATCAATGAATATTGTAAATGCACAAACAGTAATTTCTCCGCATTGCAAGGTGCAATTCTGAAATTTTTTGCTTTTTCCTGCTCCTCTTAGCATGATAAAGAAGATTCAAAGAGAGTGAGATGCCAGCTCCTTTCATTCAGTCAGTAGCTTCAATCATTTCTGGACGTTTTTCAATGGCAAAAATCAATGAATATTGTAAATGCACAAACAGTAATTTCTCCGCATTGCAAGGTGCAATTCTGAAATTTTTTGCTTTTTCCTGCTCCTCTTAGCATGATAAAGAAGATTCAAAGAGAGTGATATTCCAGCTCCTTTCATTCAGTCAGTACCTTCAATCATTTCTGGACGTTTTTCAATGGCAAAAATCAATGAATATTGTAAATGCACAAACAGTAATTTCTCCGCATTGCAAGGTGCAATTCTGAAATTTTTTGCTTTTTCCTGCTCCTCTTAGCATGATAAAGAATATTCAAAGAGAGTGAGATGCCAGCTCCTTTCATTCAGTCAGTAGCTTCAATCATTTCTGGACGTTTTTCTATGGCAAAAATCAATGAATATTGTAAATGCACAAACTGTAATTTCTCCGCATTGCAAGGTGCAATTCTGAAATTTTTTGCTTTTTCCTGCTCCTCTTAGCATGATAAAGAAGATTCAAAGAGAGTGAGATGCCAGCTCCTTTCATTCAGTCAGTAGCTTCAATCATTTCTGGTATATGAATAACATGATGTTTTTCAATAGCAAAAATCAATGAATATTGTAAATGCACAAACAGTAATTTCTCCGCATTGCAAGGTGCAATTCTGAAATTTTTTGCTTTTTCCTGCTCCTCTTAGCATGATAAAGAAGATTCAAAGAGAGTGAGATGCCAGCTCCTTTCATTCAGTCAGTAGCTTCAATCATTTCTGGACGTTTTTCAATGGCAAAAATCAATGAATATTGTAAATGCACAAACAGTAATTTCTCCGCATTGCAAGGTGCAATTCTGAAATTTTTTGCTTTTTCCTGCTCCTCTTAGCATGATAAACAAGATTCAAAGAGAGTGAGATACCAGCTCCTTTCATTCAGTCAGTAGCTTCAATCATTTCTGGACGTTTTTCAATGGCAAAAATCATTGAATATTGTAAATGCACAAACAGTAATTTCTCCGCATTGCAAGGTGCAATTCTGAAATTTTTTACTTTTTCCTGCTCCTCTTAGCATGATAAAGAAGATTCAAAGAGAGTGAGATGCCAGCTCCTTTCATTCAGTCAGTAGCTTCAATCATTTCTGGTATATGAATAACATGATGTTTTTCAATCGCAAAAATCAATGAATATTGTAAATGCACAAACAGTAATTTCTCCGCATTGCAAGGTGCAATTCTGAAATTTTTTGCTTTTTCCTGCTCCTCTTAGCATGATAAAGAAGATTCAAAGAGAGTGAGATGCCAGCTCCTTTCATTCAGTCAGTAGCTTCAATCATTTCTGGACGTTTTTCAATGGCAAAAATCAATGAATATTGTAAATGCACAAACAGTAATTTCTCCGCATTGCAAGGTGCAATTCTGAAATTTTTTGCTTTTTCCTGCTCCTCTTAGCATGATAAAGAAGATTCAAAGAGAGTGAGATGCCAGCTCCTTTCCTTCAGTCAGTAGCTTCAATCATTTCTGGTATATGAATAACATGATGTTTTTCAATGGCAAAAATCAATGAATTTTGTAAATGCACAAACAGTAATTTCTCCGCATTGCAAGGCGCAATTCTGAAATTTTTTGCTTTTTCCTGCTCCTCTTAGCATGATAAAGAAGATTCAAAGAGAGTGAGATGCCAGCTCCTTTCATTCAGTCAGTAGCTTCAATCATTTCTGGACATTTTTCAATGGCAAAAATCAATGAATATTGTAAATGCACAAACAGTAATTTCTCCGCATTGCAAGGTGCAATTCTGAAATTTTTTGCTTTTTCCTGCTCCTCTTAGCATGATAAAGAAGATTCAAAGAGAGTGAGATGCCAGCTCCTTTCATTCAGTCAGTAGCTTCTATCATTTCTGGACGTTTTTCAATGGCAAAAATCAATGAATATTGTAAATGCACAAACAGTAATTTCTCCGCATTGCAAGGTGCAATTCTGAAATTTTTTGCTTTTTCCTGCTCCTCTTAGCATGATAAAGAAGATTCAAAGAGAGTGAGGTGCCAGCTCCTTTCATTCAGTCAGGAGCTTCAAACATTTCTGGTATATGAATAACATGATGTTTTTCAATCGCAAAAATCAATGAATATTGTAAATGCACAAACAGTAATTTCTCCGCATTGCAAGGTGCAATTCTGAAATTTTTTGCTTTTTCCTGCTCCTCTTAGCATGATAAAGAAGATTCAAAGAGAGTGAGATGCCAGCTCCTTTCATTCAGTCAGTAGCTTCAATCATTTCTGGACGTTTTTCAATGGCAAAAATCAATGAATATTGTAAATGCACAAACAGTAATTTCTCCGCATTGCAAGGTGCAATTCTGAAATTTTTTGCTTTTTCCTGCTCCTCTTAGCATGATAAAGAAGATTCAAAGAGAGTGAGATGCCAGCTCCTTTCCTTCAGTCAGTAGCTTCAATCATTTCTGGTATATGAATAACATGATGTTTTTCAATGGCAAAAATCAATGAATTTTGTAAATGCACAAACAGTAATTTCTCCGCATTGCAAGGCGCAATTCTGAAATTTTTTGCTTTTTCCTGCTCCTCTTAGCATGATAAAGAAGATTCAAAGAGAGTGAGATGCCAGCTCCTTTCATTCAGTCAGTAGCTTCAATCATTTCTGGACATTTTTCAATGGCAAAAATCAATGAATATTGTAAATGCACAAACAGTAATTTCTCCGCATTGCAAGGTGCAATTCTGAAATTTTTTGCTTTTTCCTGCTCCTCTTAGCATGATAAAGAAGATTCAAAGAGAGTGAGATGCCAGCTCCTTTCATTCAGTCAGTAGCTTCTATCATTTCTGGACGTTTTTCAATGGCAAAAATCAATGAATATTGTAAATGCACAAACAGTAATTTCTCCGCATTGCAAGGTGCAATTCTGAAATTTTTTGCTTTTTCCTGCTCCTCTTAGCATGATAAAGAAGATTCAAAGAGAGTGAGGTGCCAGCTCCTTTCATTCAGTCAGGAGCTTCAAACATTTCTGGTATATGAATAACATGTTTTTCAATGGCAAAAATCAATGAATATTGTAAATGCACAAACAGTAATTTCTCCGCATTGCAAGGTGCAATTCTGAAATTTTTTGCTTTTTCCTGCTCCTCTTAGCATGATAAAGAAGATTCAAAGAGAGTGAGATGCCAGCTCCTTTCATTCAGTCAGTAGCTTCAATCATTTCTGGTATATGAATAACATGATGTTTTTCAATAGCAAAAATCAATGAATATTGTAAATGCACAAACAGTAATTTCTCCGCATTGCAAGGTGCAATTCTGAAATTTTTTGCTTTTTCCTGCTCCTCTTAGCATGATAAAGAAGATTCAAAGAGAGTGAGATGCCAGCTCCTTTCATTCAGTCAGTAGCTTCAATCATTTCTGGACGTTTTTCAATGGCAAAAATCAATGAATATTGTAAATGCACAAACAGTAATTTCTCCGCATTGCAAGGTGCAATTCTGAAATTTTTTGCTTTTTCCTGCTCCTCTTAGCATGATAAACAAGATTCAAAGAGAGTGAGATGCCAGCTCCTTTCATTCAGTCAGTAGCTTCAATCATTTCTGGACGTTTTTCAATGTCAAAAATCAATGAATATTGTAAATGCACAAACAGTAATTTCTCCGCATTGCAAGGTGCAATTCTGAAATTTTTTGCTTTTTCCTGCTCCTCTTAGCATGATAAAGAAGATTCACAGAGAGTGAGATGCCAGCTCCTTTCATTCAGTCAGTAGCTTCAATCATTTCTGGTATATGAATAACATGATGTTTTTCAATGGCAAAAATCAATGAATATTGTAAATGCACAAACAGTAATTTCTCCGCATTGCAAGGTGCAATTCTGAAATTTTTTGCTTTTTCCTGCTCCTCTTAGCATGATAAAGAAGATTCAAAGAGAGTGAGATGCCAGCTCCTTTCATTCAGTCAGTAGCTTCAATCATTTCTGGACGTTTTTCAATGGCAAAAATCAATGAATATTGTAAATGCACAAACAGTAATTTCTCCGCATTGCAAGGTGCAATTCTGAAATTTTTTGCTTTTTCCTGCTCCTCTTAGCATGATAAACAAGATTCAAAGAGAGTGAGATGCCAGCTCCTTTCATTCAGTCAGTAGCTTCAATCATTTCTGGACGTTTTTCAATGGCAAAAATCATTGAATATTGTAAATGCACAAACAGTAATTTCTCCGCATTGCAAGGTGCAATTCTGAAATTTTTTACTTTTTCCTGCTCCTCTTAGCATGATAAAGAAGATTCAAAGAGAGTGAGATGCCAGCTCCTTTCATTCAGTCAGTAGCTTCAATCATTTCTGGTATATGAATAACATGATGTTTTTCAATCGCAAAAATCAATGAATATTGTAAATGCACAAACAGTAATTTCTCCGCATTGCAAGGTGCAATTCTGAAATTTTTTGCTTTTTCCTGCTCCTCTTAGCATGATAAAGAAGATTCAAAGAGAGTGAGATGCCAGCTCCTTTCATTCAGTCAGTAGCTTCAATCATTTCTGGATGTTTTTCAATGGCAAAAATCAATGAATATTGTAAATGCACAAACAGTAATTTCTCCGCATTGCAAGGTGCAATTCTGAAATTTTTTGCTTTTTCCTGCTCCTCTTAGCATGATAAAGAAGATTCAAAGAGAGTGAGATGCCAGCTCCTTTCCTTCAGTCAGTAGCTTCAATCATTTCTGGTATATGAATAACATGATGTTTTTCAATGGCAACAATCAATGAATTTTGTAAATGCACAAACAGTAATTTCTCCGCATTGCAAGGCGCAATTCTGAAATTTTTTGCTTTTTCCTGCTCCTCTTAGCATGATAAAGAAGATTCAAAGAGAGTGAGATGCCAGCTCCTTTCATTCAGTCAGTAGCTTCAATCATTTCTGGACATTTTTCAATGGCAAAAATCAATGAATATTGTAAATGCACAAACAGTAATTTCTCCGCATTGCAAGGTGCAATTCTGAAATTTTTTGCTTTTTCCTGCTCCTCTTAGCATGATAAAGAAGATTCAAAGAGAGTGAGATGCCAGCTCCTTTCATTCAGTCAGTAGCTTCAATCATTTCTGGACGTTTTTCAATGGCAAAAATCAATGAATATTGTAAATGCACAAACAGTAATTTCTCCGCATTGCAAGGTGCAATTCTGAAATTTTTTGCTTTTTCCTGCTCCTCTTAGCATGATAAAGAAGATTCAAAGAGAGTGATATTCCAGCTCCTTTCATTCAGTCAGTACCTTCAATCATTTCTGGACGTTTTTCAATGGCAAAAATCAATGAATATTGTAAATGCACAAACAGTAATTTCTCCGCATTGCAAGGTGCAATTCTGAAATTTTTTGCTTTTTCCTGCTCCTCTTAGCATGATAAAGAATATTCAAAGAGAGTGAGATGCCAGCTCCTTTCATTCAGTCAGTAGCTTCAATCATTTCTGGACGTTTTTCAATGGCAAAAATCAATGAATATTGTAAATGCACAAACTGTAATTTCTCCGCATTGCAAGGTGCAATTCTGAAATTTTTTGCTTTTTCCTGCTCCTCTTAGCATGATAAAGAAGATTCAAAGAGAGTGAGATGCCAGCTCCTTTCATTCAGTCAGTAGCTTCAATCATTTCTGGATGTTTTTCAATGGCAAAAATCAATGAATATTGTAAATGCACAAACAGTAATTTCTCCGCATTGCAAGGTGCAATTCTGAAATTTTTTGCTTTTTCCTGCTCCTCTTAGCATGATAAAGAAGATTCAAAGAGAGTGAGATGCCAGCTCCTTTCCTTCAGTCAGTAGCTTCAATCATTTCTGGTATATGAATAACATGATTTTTTTCAATGGCAAAAATCAATGAATTTTGTAAATGCACAAACAGTAATTTCTCCGCATTGCAAGGCGCAATTCTGAAATTTTTTGCTTTTTCCTGCTCCTCTTAGCATGATAAACAAGATTCAAAGAGAGTGAGATGCCAGCTCCTTTCATTCAGTCAGTAGCTTCAATCATTTCTGGACATTTTTCAATGGCAAAAATCAATGAATATTGTAAATGCACAAACAGTAATTTCTCCGCATTGCAAGGTGCAATTCTGAAATTTTTTGCTTTTTCCTGCTCCTCTTAGCATGATAAAGAAGATTCAAAGAGAGTGAGATGCCAGCTCCTTTCATTCAGTCAGTAGCTTCAATCATTTCTGGACGTTTTTCAATGGCAAAAATCAATGAATATTGTAAATGCACAAACAGTAATTTCTCCGCATTGCAAGGTGCAATTCTGAAATTTTTTGCTTTTTCCTGCTCCTCTTAGCATGATAAAGAAGATTCAAAGAGAGTGATATTCCAGCTCCTTTCATTCAGTCAGTACCTTCAATCATTTCTGGACGTTTTTCAATGGCAAAAATCAATGAATATTGTAAATGCACAAACAGTAATTTCTCCGCATTGCAAGGTGCAATTCTGAAATTTTTTGCTTTTTCCTGCTCCTCTTAGCATGATAAAGAATATTCAAAGAGAGTGAGATGCCAGCTCCTTTCATTCAGTCAGTAGCTTCAATCATTTCTGGACGTTTTTCTATGGCAAAAATCAATGAATATTGTAAATGCACAAACTGTAATTTCTCCGCATTGCAAGGTGCAATTCTGAAATTTTTTGCTTTTTCCTGCTCCTCTTAGCATGATAAAGAAGATTCAAAGAGAGTGAGATGCCAGCTCCTTTCATTCAGTCAGTAGCTTCAATCATTTCTGGTATATGAATAACATGATGTTTTTCAATAGCAAAAATCAATGAATATTGTAAATGCACAAACAGTAATTTCTCCGCATTGCAAGGTGCAATTCTGAAATTTTTTGCTTTTTCCTGCTCCTCTTAGCATGATAAAGAAGATTCAAAGAGAGTGAGATGCCAGCTCCTTTCATTCAGTCAGTAGCTTCAATCATTTCTGGACGTTTTTCAATGGCAAAAATCAATGAATATTGTAAATGCACAAACAGTAATTTCTCCGCATTGCAAGGTGCAATTCTGAAATTTTTTGCTTTTTCCTGCTCCTCTTAGCATGATAAACAAGATTCAAAGAGAGTGAGATACCAGCTCCTTTCATTCAGTCAGTAGCTTCAATCATTTCTGGACGTTTTTCAATGGCAAAAATCATTGAATATTGTAAATGCACAAACAGTAATTTCTCCGCATTGCAAGGTGCAATTCTGAAATTTTTTACTTTTTCCTGCTCCTCTTAGCATGATAAAGAAGATTCAAAGAGAGTGAGATGCCAGCTCCTTTCATTCAGTCAGTAGCTTCAATCATTTCTGGTATATGAATAACATGATGTTTTTCAATCGCAAAAATCAATGAATATTGTAAATGCACAAACAGTAATTTCTCCGCATTGCAAGGTGCAATTCTGAAATTTTTTGCTTTTTCCTGCTCCTCTTAGCATGATAAAGAAGATTCAAAGAGAGTGAGATGCCAGCTCCTTTCATTCAGTCAGTAGCTTCAATCATTTCTGGACGTTTTTCAATGGCAAAAATCAATGAATATTGTAAATGCACAAACAGTAATTTCTCCGCATTGCAAGGTGCAATTCTGAAATTTTTTGCTTTTTCCTGCTCCTCTTAGCATGATAAAGAAGATTCAAAGAGAGTGAGATGCCAGCTCCTTTCCTTCAGTCAGTAGCTTCAATCATTTCTGGTATATGAATAACATGATGTTTTTCAATGGCAAAAATCAATGAATTTTGTAAATGCACAAACAGTAATTTCTCCGCATTGCAAGGCGCAATTCTGAAATTTTTTGCTTTTTCCTGCTCCTCTTAGCATGATAAAGAAGATTCAAAGAGAGTGAGATGCCAGCTCCTTTCATTCAGTCAGTAGCTTCAATCATTTCTGGACATTTTTCAATGGCAAAAATCAATGAATATTGTAAATGCACAAACAGTAATTTCTCCGCATTGCAAGGTGCAATTCTGAAATTTTTTGCTTTTTCCTGCTCCTCTTAGCATGATAAAGAAGATTCAAAGAGAGTGAGATGCCAGCTCCTTTCATTCAGTCAGTAGCTTCTATCATTTCTGGACGTTTTTCAATGGCAAAAATCAATGAATATTGTAAATGCACAAACAGTAATTTCTCCGCATTGCAAGGTGCAATTCTGAAATTTTTTGCTTTTTCCTGCTCCTCTTAGCATGATAAAGAAGATTCAAAGAGAGTGAGGTGCCAGCTCCTTTCATTCAGTCAGGAGCTTCAAACATTTCTGGTATATGAATAACATGTTTTTCAATGGCAAAAATCAATGAATATTGTAAATGCACAAACAGTAATTTCTCCGCATTGCAAGGTGCAATTCTGAAATTTTTTGCTTTTTCCTGCTCCTCTTAGCATGATAAAGAAGATTCAAAGAGAGTGAGATGCCAGCTCCTTTCATTCAGTCAGTAGCTTCAATCATTTCTGGACGTTTTTCAATGGCAAAAATCAATGAATATTGTAAATGCACAAACTGTAATTTCTCCGCATTGCAAGGTGCAATTCTGAAATTTTTTGCATTTTCCTGCTCCTCTTAGCATGATAAAGAAGATTCAAAGAGAGTGAGATGCCAGCTCCTTTCATTCAGTCAGTAGCTTCAATCATTTCTGGACGTTTTTCAATGGCAAAAATCAACGAATATTGTAAATGCACAAACAGTAATTTCTCCGCATTGCAAGGTGCAATTCTGAAATTTTTTGCTTTTTCCTGCTCCTCTTAGCATGATAAAGAAGATTCAAAGAGAGTGAGATGCCAGCTCCTTTCATTCAGTCAGTAGCTTCAATCATTTCTGGTATATGAATAACATGATGTTTTTCAATCGCAAAAATCAATGAATATTGTAAATGCACAAACAGTAATTTCTCCGCATTGCAAGGTGCAATTCTGAAATTTTTTGCTTTTTCCTGCTCCTCTTAGCATGATAAAGAAGATTCAAAGAGAGTGAGATGCCAGCTCCTTTCATTCAGTCAGTAGCTTCAATCATTTCTGGACGTTTTTCAATGGCAAAAATCAATGAATATTGTAAATGCACAAACAGTAATTTCTCCGCATTGCAAGGTGCAATTCTGAAATTTTTTGCTTTTTCCTGCTCCTCTTAGCATGATAAAGAAGATTCAAAGAGAGTGAGATGCCAGCTCCTTTCCTTCAGTCAGTAGCTTCAATCATTTCTGGTATATGAATAACATGATGTTTTTCAATGGCAAAAATCAATGAATTTTGTAAATGCACAAACAGTAATTTCTCCGCATTGCAAGGCGCAATTCTGAAATTTTTTGCTTTTTCCTGCTCCTCTTAGCATGATAAAGAAGATTCAAAGAGAGTGAGATGCCAGCTCCTTTCATTCAGTCAGTAGCTTCAATCATTTCTGGACATTTTTCAATGGCAAAAATCAATGAATATTGTAAATGCACAAACAGTAATTTCTCCGCATTGCAAGGTGCAATTCTGAAATTTTTTGCTTTTTCCTGCTCCTCTTAGCATGATAAAGAAGATTCAAAGAGAGTGAGATGCCAGCTCCTTTCATTCAGTCAGTAGCTTCTATCATTTCTGGACGTTTTTCAATGGCAAAAATCAATGAATATTGTAAATGCACAAACAGTAATTTCTCCGCATTGCAAGGTGCAATTCTGAAATTTTTTGCTTTTTCCTGCTCCTCTTAGCATGATAAAGAAGATTCAAAGAGAGTGAGGTGCCAGCTCCTTTCATTCAGTCAGGAGCTTCAAACATTTCTGGTATATGAATAACATGTTTTTCAATGGCAAAAATCAATGAATATTGTAAATGCACAAACAGTAATTTCTCCGCATTGCAAGGTGCAATTCTGAAATTTTTTGCTTTTTCCTGCTCCTCTTAGCATGATAAAGAAGATTCAAAGAGAGTGAGATGCCAGCTCCTTTCATTCAGTCAGTAGCTTCAATCATTTCTGGACGTTTTTCAATGGCAAAAATCAATGAATATTGTAAATGCACAAACTGTAATTTCTCCGCATTGCAAGGTGCAATTCTGAAATTTTTTGCATTTTCCTGCTCCTCTTAGCATGATAAAGAAGATTCAAAGAGAGTGAGATGCCAGCTCCTTTCACTCAGTCAGTAGCTTCAATCATTTCTGGACGTTTTTCAATGGCAAAAATCAACGAATATTGTAAATGCACAAACAGTAATTTCTCCGCATTGCAAGGTGCAATTCTGAAATTTTTTGCTTTTTCCTGCTCCTCTTAGCATGATAAAGAAGATTCAAAGAGAGTGAGATGCCAGCTCCTTTCATTCAGTCAGTAGCTTCAATCATTTCTGGACGTTTTTCAATGGCAAAAATCAATGAATATTGTAAATGCACAAACAGTAATTTCTCCGCATTGCAAGGTGCAATTCTGAAATTTTTTGCTTTTTCCTGCTCCTCTTAGCATGATAAAGAAGATTCAAAGAGAGTGAGATGCCAGCTCCTTTCATTCAGTCAGTAGCTTCAATCATTTCTGGACGTTTTTCAATGGCAAAAATCAATGAATATTGTAAATGCACAAACAGTAATTTCTCCGCATTGCAAGGTGCAATTCTGAAATTTTTTGCTTTTTCCTGCTCCTCTTAGCATGATAAAGAAGATTCAAAGAGAGTGAGATGCCAGCTCCTTTCATTCAGTCAGTAGCTTCAAACATTTCTGGTATATGAATAACATGATGTTTTTCAATGGCAAAAATCAATGAATATTGTAAATGCACAAACAGTAATTTCTCCGCATTGCAAGGTGCAAGTCTGAAATTTTTTGCTTTTTCCTGCTCCTCTTAGCATGATAAAGAAGATTCAAAGAGAGTGAGATGCCAGCTCCTTTCATTCAGTCAGTAGCTTCAAACATTTCTGGTATATGAATAACATGATGTTTTTCAATGGCAAAAATCAATGAATATTGTAAATGCACAAACAGTAATTTCTCCGCATTGCAAGGTGCAAGTCTGAAATTTTTTGCTTTTTCCTGCTCCTCTTAGCATGATAAAGAAGATTCAAAGAGAGTGAGATGCCAGCTCCTTTCATTCAGTCAGTAGCTTCAATCATTTCTGGACGTTTTTCAATGGTAAAAATCAATGAATATTGTAAATGCACAAACAGTAATTTCTCCACATTGCAAGGTGCAATTCTGAAATTTTTTGCTTTTTCCTGCTCCTCTTAGCATGATAAAGAAGATTCAAAGAGAGTGAGATGCCAGCTCCTTTCATTCAGTCAGTAGCTTCAAACATTTCTGGTATATGAATAACATGATGTTTTTCAATGGCAAAAATCAATGAATATTGTAAATGCACAAACAGTAATTTCTCCGCATTGCAAGGTGCAATTCTGAAATTTTTTGCTTTTTCCTGCTCCTCTTAGCATGATAAAGAAGATTCAAAGAGAGTGAGATGCCAGCTTCTTTCATTCAGTCAGTAGCTTCAATCATTTCTGGATGTTTTTCAATGGCAAAAATCAATGAATATTGTAAATGCACAAACTGTAATTTCTCCGCATTGCAAGGTGCAATTCTGAAATTTTTTGCTTTTTCCTGCTCCTCTTAGCATGATAAAGAAGATTCAAAGAGAGTGAGATGCCAGCTCCTTTCATTCAGTCAGTAGCTTCAATCATTTCTGGACGTTTTTCAGTGGCAAAAATCAATGAATATTGTAAATGCACAAACAGTAATTTCTCCGCATTGCAAGGTGCAATTCTGAAATTTTTTGCTTTTTCCCGCTCCTCTTAGCATGATAAAGAAGATTCAAAGAGAGTGAGGTGCCAGCTCCTTTCATTCAGTCAGTAGCTTCAAACATTTCTGGTATATGAATAACATGTTTTTCAATGGCAAAAATCAATGAATATTGTAAATGCACAAACAGTAATTTCTCCGCATTGCAACGTGCAATTCTGAAATTTTTTGCTTTTTCCTGCTCCTCTTAGCATGATAAAGAAGATTCAAAGAGAGTGAGATGCCAGCTCCTTTCATTCAGTCAGTAGCTTCAATCATTTCTGGACGTTTTTCAATGGCAAAAATCAATGAATATTGTAAATGCACAAACAGTAATTTCTCCGCATTGCAAGGTGCAATTCTGAAATTTTTTGCTTTTTCCTGCTCCTCTTAGCATGATAAAGAAGATACAAAGAGAGTGAGATGCCAGCTCCTTTCATTCAGTCAGTAGCTTCAATCATTTCTGGACGTTTTTCAATGGCAAAAATCAATGAATATTGTAAATGCACAAACAGTAATTTCTCCGCATTGCAAGGTGCAATTCTGAAATTTTTTGCTTTTTCCTGCTCCTCTTAGCAGGATAAAGAAGATTCAAAGAGAGTGAGATGCCAGCTCCTTTCATTCAGTCAGTGGCTTCAAACATTTCTGGTATATGAATAACATGATGTTTTTCAATGGCAAAAATCAATGAATATTGTAAATGCACAAACAGTAATTTCTCCGCATTGCAAGGTGCAAGTCTGAAATTTTTTGCTTTTTCCTGCTCCTCTTAGCATGATAAAGAAGATTCAAAGAGAGTGAGATGCCAGCTACTTTCATTCAGTCAGTAGCTTCAATCATTTCTGGACGTTTTTCAATGGTAAAAATCAATGAATATTGTAAATGCACAAACAGTAATTTCTCCACATTGCAATGTGCAATTCTAAAATTTTTTGCTTTTTCCTGCTCCTCTTAGCATGATAAAGAAGATTCAAAGAGAGTGAGATGCTAGCTCCTTTCATTCAGTCAGTACCTTCAATCATTTCTGGACGTTTTTCAATGGCAAAAATCAATGAATATTGTAAATGCACAAACAGTAATTTCTCCGCATTGCAAGGTGCAAGTCTGAAAATTTTTGCTTTTTCCTGCTCCTCTTAGCATGATAAAGAAGATTCAAAGAGAGTGAGATGCCAGCTACTTTCATTCAGTCAGTAGCTTCAATCATTTCTGGACGTTTTTCAATGGTAAAAATCAATGAATATTGTAAATGCACAAACAGTAATTTCTCCACATTGCAAGGTGCAATTCTGAAATTTTTTGCTTTTTCCTGCTCCTCTTAGCATGATAAAGAACATTCAAAGAGAGTGAGATGCCAGCTCCTTTCATTCAGTCAGTAGCTTCAATCATTTCTGGACGTTTTTCAATGGCAAAAATCAATGAATATTGTAAATGCACAAACAGTAATTTCTCCGCATTGCAAGGTGCAATTCTGAAATTTTTTGCTTTTTCCTGCTCCTCTTAGCATGATAAAGAAGATTCAAAGAGAGTGAGATGCCAGCTCCTTTCATTCAGTCAGTACCTTCAATCATTTCTGGACGTTTTTCAATGGCAAAAATCAATGAATATTGTAAATGCACAAACAGTAATTTCTCCGCATTGCAAGGTGCAATTCTGAAATTTTTTGCTTTTTCTCGCTCCTCTTAGCATGATAAAGAAGATTCAAAGAGAGTGAGGTGCCAGCTCCTTTCATTCAGTCAGTAGCTTCAAACATTTCTGGTATATGAATAACATGTTTTTCAATGGCAAAAATCAATGAATATTGTAAATGCACAAACAGTAATTTCTCCGCATTGCAAGGTGCAATTCTGAAATTTTTTGCTTTTTCCTGCTCCTCTTAGCATGATAAAGAAGATTCAAAGAGAGTGAGATGCCAGCTCCTTTCATTCAGTCAGTAGCTTCAATCATTTCTGGACGTTTTTCAATGGCAAAAATCAATGAATATTGTAAATGCACAAACAGTAATTTCTCCGCATTGCAAGGTGCAATTCTGAAATTTTTTGCTTTTTCCTGCTCCTCTTAGCATGATAAAGAAGATTCAAAGAGAGTGAGATGCCAGCTCCTTTCATTCAGTCAGTAGCTTCAATCATTTCTGGACGTTTTTCAATGGCAAAAATCAATGAATATTGTAAATGCACAAACAGTAATTTCTCCGCATTGCAAGGTGCAATTCTGAAATTTTTTGCTTTTTCCTGCTCCTCTTAGCATGATAAAGAAGATTCAAAGAGAGTGAGATGCCAGCTCCTTTCATTCAGTCAGTAGCTTCAAACATTTCTGGTATATGAATAACATAATGTTTTTCAATGGCAAAAATCAATGAATATTGTAAATGCACAAACAGTAATTTCTCCGCATTGCAAGGTGCAAGTCTGAAATTTTTTGCTTTTTCCTGCTCCTCTTAGCATGATAAAGAAGATTCAAAGAGAGTGAGATGCCAGCTACTTTCATTCAGTCAGTAGCTTCAATCATTTCTGGACGTTTTTCAATGGTAAAAATCAATGAATATTGTAAATGCACAAACAGTAATTTCTCCACATTGCAATGTGCAATTCTAAAATTTTTTGCTTTTTCCTGCTCCTCTTAGCATGATAAAGAAGATTCAAAGAGAGTGAGATGCCAGCTCCTTTCATTCAGTCAGTAGCTTCAAACATTTCTGGTATATGAATAACATGATGTTTTTCAATGGCAAAAATCAATGAATATTGTAAATGCACAAACAGTAATTTCTCCGCATTGCAAGGTGCAATTCTGAAATTTTTTGCTTTTTCCTGCTCCTCTTAGCATGATAAAGAAGATTCAAAGAGAGTGAGATGCCAACTCCTTTCATTCAGTCAGTAGCTTCAAACATTTCTGGTATATGAATAACATGATGTTTTTCAATGGCAAAAATCAATGAATATTGTAAATGCACAAACAGTAATTTCTCCGCATTGCAAGGTGCAATTCTGAAATTTTTTGCTTTTTCCTGCTCCTCTTAGCATGATAAAGAAGATTCAAAGAGAGTGAGATGCCAGCTCCTTTCATTCAGTCAGTAGCTTCAATCATTTCTGGACGTTTTTCAATGGCAAAAATCAATGAATATTGTAAATGCACAAACAGTAATTTCTCCGCATTGCAAGGTGCAATTCTGAAATTTTTTGCTTTTTCCTGCTCCTCTTAGCATGATAAAGAAGATTCAAAGAGAGTGAGATGCCAGCTCCTTTCATTCAGTCAGTAGCTTCAATCATTTCTGGACGTTTTTCAATGGCAAAAATCAATGAATATTGTAAATGCACAAACAGTAATTTCTCCGCATTGCAAGGTGCAATTCTGAAATTTTTTGCTTTTTCCTGCTCCTCTTAGCATGATAAAGAAGATTCAAAGAGAGTGAGATGCCAGCTCCTTTGATTCAGTCAGTAGCTTCAAACATTTCTGGTATATGAATAACATGATGTTTTTCAATGGCAAAAATCAATGAATATTGTAAATGCACAAACAGTAATTTCTCCGCATTGCAAGGTGCAAGTCTGAAATTTTTTGCTTTTTCCTGCTCCTATTAGCATGATAAAGAAGATTCAAAGAGAGTGAGATGCCAGCTACTTTCATTCAGTCAGTAGCTTCAATCATTTCTGGACGTTTTTCAATGGTAAAAATCAATGAATATTGTAAATGCACAATCAGTAATTTCTCCACATTGCAAGGTGCAATTCTGAAATTTTTTGCTTTTTCCTGCTCCTCTTAGCATGATAAAGAAGATTCAAAGAGAGTGAGATGCCAGCTCCTTTCATTCAGTCAGTAGCTTCAAACATTTCTGGTATATGAATAACATGATGTTTTTCAATGGCAAAAATCAATGAATATTGTAAATGCACAAACAGTAATTTCTCCGCATTGCAAGGTGCAAGTCTGAAATTTTTTGCTTTTTCCTGCTCCTCTTAGCATGATAAAGAAGATTCAAAGAGAGTGAGATGCCAGCTACTTTCATTCAGTCAGTAGCTTCAATCATTTCTGGACGTTTTTCAATGGTAAAAATCAATGAATATTGTAAATGCACAAACAGTAATTTCTCCACATTGCACGGTGCAATTCTGAAATTTTTTGCTTTTTCCTGCTCCTCTTAGCATGATAAAGAAGATTCAAAGAGAGTGAGATGCCAGCTCCTTTCATTCAGTCAGTAGCTTCAAACATTTCTGGTATATGAATAACATGATGTTTTTCAATGGCAAAAATCAATGAATATTGTAAATGCACAAACAGTAATTTCTCCACATTGCAAGGTGCAATTCTGAAATTTTTTGCTTTTTCCTGCTCCTCTTAGCATGATAAAGAAGATTCAAAGAGAGTGAGATGCCAGCTCCTTTCATTCAGTCAGTAGCTTCAAACATTTCTGGTATATGAATAACATGATGTTTTTCAATGGCAAAAATCAATGAATATTGTAAATGCACAAACAGTAATTTCTCCGCATTGCAAGGTGCAATTCTGAAATTTTTTGCTTTTTCCTGCTCCTCTTAGCATGATAAAGAAGATTCAAAGAGAGTGAGATGCCAGCTCCTTTCATTCAGTCAGTAGCTTCAATCATTTCTGGACGTTTTTCAATGGCAAAAATCAATGAATATTGTAAATGCACAAACAGTAATTTCTCCGCATTGCAAGGTGCAATTCTGAAATTTTTTGCTTTTTCCTGCTCCTCTTAGCATGATAAAGAAGATTCAAAGAGAGTGAGATGTCAGCTCCTTTCATTCAGCCAGTAGCTTCAAACATTTCTGGTATATGAATAACATGATGTTTTTCAATGGCAAAAATCAATGAATATTGTAAATGCACAAACAGTAATTTCTCCGCATTGCAAGGTGCAATTCTGAAATTTTTTGCTTTTTCCTGCTCCTCTTAGCATGATAAAGAAGATTCAAAGAGAGTGAGATGCCAGCTCCTTTCATTCAGTCAGTAGCTTCAATCATTTCTGGACGTTTTTCAATGGCAAAAATCAATGAATATTGTAAATGCACAAACAGTAATTTCTCCGCATTGCAAGGTGCAATTCTGAA
The DNA here is from genome assembly GCF_046119375.1 of Phyllobates terribilis. Lineage (NCBI taxonomy): Eukaryota > Metazoa > Chordata > Amphibia > Anura > Dendrobatidae > Phyllobates > Phyllobates terribilis. Next base: position 76,467 of record NW_027364383.1, read on the forward strand.
ATTTTTTGCTTTTTCCTGCTCCTCTTAGCATGATAAAGAAGATTCAAAGAGAGTGAGATGCCAGCTCCTTTCGTTCAGTCAGTAGCTTCAATCATTTCTGGACGTTTTTCAATGGCAAAAATCATTGAATATTATAAATGCACAAACAGTAATTTCTCCGCATTGCAAGGTGCAATTCTGAAATTTTTTGCTTTTTCTCGCTCCTCTTAGCATGATAAAGAAGATTCAAAGAGAGTGAGGTGCCAGCTCCTTTCATTCAGTCAGTAGCTTCAAACATTTCTGGTATATGAATAACATGTTTTTCAATGGCAAAAATCAATGAATATTGTAAATGCACAAACAGTAATTTCTCCGCATTGCAAGGTGCAATTCTGAAATTTTTTGCTTTTTCCTGCTCCTCTTAGCATGATAAAGAAGATTCAAAGAGAGTGAGATGCCAGCTCCTTTCATTCAGTCAGTAGCTTCAATCATTTCTGGACGTTTTTCAATGGCAAAAATCAATGAATATTGTAAATGCACAAACAGTAATTGCTCCGCATTGCAAGGTGCAATTCTGAAATTTTTTGCTTTTTCCTGCTCCTCTTAGCATGATAAAGAAGATTCAAAGAGAGTGAGATGCCAGCTCCTTTCATTCAGTCAGTAGCTTCAATCATTTCTGGACGTTTTTCAATGGCAATAATCAATGAATATTGTAAATGCACAAACAGTAATTTCTCCGCATTGCAAGGTGCAATTCTGAAATTTTTTGCTTTTTCCTGCTCCTCTTAGCATGATAAAGAAGATTCAAAGAGAGTGAGATGCCAGCTCCTTTCATTCAGTCAGTAGCTTCAAACATTTCTGGTATATGAATAACATGATGTTTTTCAATGGCAAAAATCAATGAATATTGTAAATGCACAAACAGTAATTTCTCCGCATTGCAAGGTGCAAGTCTGAAATTTTTTGCTTTTTCCTGCTCCTCTTAGCATGATAAAGAAGATTCAAAGAGAGTGAGATGCCAGCTACTTTCATTCAGTCAGTAGCTTCAATCATTTCTGGACGTTTTTCAATGGTAAAAATCAATGAATATTGTAAATGCACAAACAGTAATTTCTCCACATTGCAATGTGCAATTCTAAAATTTTTTGCTTTTTCCTGCTCCTCTTAGCATGATAAAGAAGATTCAAAGAGAGTGAGATGCCAGCTCCTTTCATTCAGTCAGTAGCTTCAAACATTTCTGGTATATGAATAACATGATGTTTTTCAATGGCAAAAATCAATGAATATTGTAAATGCACAAACAGTAATTTCTCCGCATTGCAAGGTGCAATTCTGAAATTTTTTGCTTTTTCCTGCTCCTCTTAGCATGATAAAGAAGATTCAAAGAGAGTGAGATGCCAACTCCTTTCATTCAGTCAGTAGCTTCAAACATTTCTGGTATATGAATAACATGATGTTTTTCAATGGCAAAAATCAATGAATATTGTAAATGCACAAACAGTAATTTCTCCGCATTGCAAGGTGCAATTCTGAAATTTTTTGCTTTTTCCTGCTCCTCTTAGCATGATAAAGAAGATTCAAAGAGAGTGAGATGCCAGCTCCTTTCATTCAGTCAGTACCTTCAATCATTTCTGGACGTTTTTCAATGGCAAAAATCAATGAATATTGTAAATGCACAAACAGTAATTTCTCCGCATTGCAAGGTGCAATTCTGAAATTTTTTGCTTTTTCCCGCTCCTCTTAGCATGATAAAGAAGATTCAAAGAGAGTGAGGTGCCAGCTCCTTTCATTCAGTCAGTAGCTTCAAACATTTCTGGTATATGAATAACATGTTTTTCAATGGCAAAAATCAATGAATATTGTAAATGCACAAACAGTAATTTCTCCGCATTGCAAGGTGCAATTCTGAAATTTTTTGCTTTTTCCTGCTCCTCTTAGCATGATAAAGAAGATTCAAAGAGAGTGAGATGCCAGCTCCTTTCATTCAGTCAGTAGCTTCAATCATTTCTGGACGTTTTTCAATGGCAAAAATCAATGAATATTGTAAATGCACAAACAGTAATTTCTCCGCATTGCAAGGTGCAATTCTGAAATTTTTTGCTTTTTCCTGCTCCTCTTAGCATGATAAAGAAGATTCAAAGAGAGTGAGATGCCAGCTCCTTTCATTCAGTCAGTAGCTTCAATCATTTCTGGACGTTTTTCAATGGCAAAAATCAATGAATATTGTAAATGCACAAACTAATTTCTCCGCATTGCAAGGTGCAATTCTGAAATTTTTTGCTTTTTCCTGCTCCTCTTAGCATGATAAAGAAGATTCAAAGAGAGTGAGATGCCAGCTCCTTTGATTCAGTCAGTAGCTTCAAACATTTCTGGTATATGAATAACATGATGTTTTTCAATGGCAAAAATCAATGAATATTGTAAATGCACAAACAGTAATTTCTCCGCATTGCAAGGTGCAAGTCTGAAATTTTTTGCTTTTTCCTGCTCCTCTTAGCATGATAAAGAAGATTCAAAGAGAGTGAGATGCCAGCTACTTTCATTCAGTCAGTAGCTTCAATCATTTCTGGACGTTTTTCAATGGTAAAAATCAATGAATATTGTAAATGCACAAACAGTAATTTCTCCACATTGCAAGGTGTAATTCTGAAATTGTTTGCATTTTCCTGCTCCTCTTAGCATGATAAAGAAGATTCAAAGAGAGTGAGATGCCAGCTCCTTTCATTCAGTCAGTAGCTTCAAACATTTCTGGTATATGAATAACATGATGTTTTTCAATGGCAAAAATCAATGAATATTGTAAATGCACAAACAGTAATTTCTCCACATTGCAAGGTGCAATTCTGAAATTTTTTGCTTTTTCCTGCTCCTCTTAGCATGATAAAGAAGATTCAAAGAGAGTGAGATGCCAGCTCCTTTCATTCAGTCAGTAGCTTCAAACATTTCTGGTATATGAATAACATGATGTTTTTCAATGGCAAAAATCAATGAATATTGTAAATGCACAAACAGTAATTTCTCCGCATTGCAAGGTGCAATTCTGAAATTTTTTGCTTTTTCCTGCTCCTCTTAGCATGATAAAGAAGATTCAAAGAGAGTGAGATGCCAGCTCCTTTCATTCAGTCAGTAGCTTCAATCATTTCTGGACGTTTATCAATGGCAAAAATCAATGAATATTGTAAATGCACAAACAGTAATTTCTCCGCATTGCAAGGTGCAATTCTGAAATTTTTTGCTTTTTCCTGCTCCTCTTAGCATGATAAAGAAGATTCAAAGAGAGTGAGATGTCAGCTCCTTTCATTCAGTCAGTAGCTTCAAACATTTCTGGTATATGAATAACATGATGTTTTTCAATGGCAAAAATCAATGAATATTGTAAATGCACAAACAGTAATTTCTCCGCATTGCAAGGTGCAATTCTGAAATTTTTTGCTTTTTCCTGCTCCTCTTAGCATGATAAAGAAGATTCAAAGAGAGTGAGATGCCAGCTCCTTTCATTCAGTCAGTAGCTTCAATCATTTCTGGACGTTTTTCAATGGCAAAAATCAATGAATATTGTAAATGCACAAACAGTAATTTCTCCGCATTGCAAGGTGCAATTCTGAAATTTTTTGCTTTTTCCTGCTCCTCTTAGCATGATAAAGAAGATTCAAAGAGAGTGAGATGCCAGCTCCTTTCGTTCAGTCAGTAGCTTCAATCATTTCTGGACGTTTTTCAATGGCAAAAATCATTGAATATTATAAATGCACAAACAGTAATTTCTCCGCATTGCAAGGTGCAATTCTGAAATTTTTTACTTTTTCCTGCTCCTCTTAGCATGATAAAGAAGATTCAAAGAGAGTGAGATGCCAGCTCCTTTCATTCAGTCAGTAGCTTCAATCATTTCTGGTATATGAATAACATGATGTTTTTCAATGGCAAAAATCAATGAATATTGTAAATGCACAAACAGTAATTTCTCCGCATTGCAAGGTGCAATTCTGAAATTTTTTGCTTTTTCCTGCTCCTCTTAGCATGATAAAGAAGATTCAAAGAGAGTGAGATGCCAGCTCCTTTCATTCAGTCAGTATCTTCAATCATTTCTGGACGTTTTTCAATGGCAAAAATCAATGAATATTGTAAATGCACAAACAGTAATTTCTCCGCATTGCAAGGTGCAATTCTGAAATTTTTTGCTTTTTCCTGCTCCTCTTAGCATGATAAACAAGATTCAAAGAGAGTGAGATGCCAGCTCCTTTCATTCAGTCAGTAGCTTCAATCATTTCTGGACGTTTTTCAATGGCAAAAATCAATGAATATTGTAAATGCACAAACAGTAATTTCTCCGCATTGCAAGGTGCAATTCTGAAATTTTTTGCTTTTTCCTGCTCCTCTTAGCATGATAAAGAAGATTCAAAGAGAGTGAGATGCCAGCTCCTTTCATTCAGTCAGTAGCTTCAAACATTTCTGGTATATGAATAACATGATGTTTTTCAATGGCAAAAATCAATGAATATTGTAAATGCACAAACAGTAATTTCTCCGCATTGCAAGGTGCAAGTCTGAAATTTTTTGCTTTTTCCTGCTCCTCTTAGCATGATAAAGAAGATTCAAAGAGAGTGAGATGCCAGCTACTTTCATTCAGTCAGTAGCTTCAATCATTTCTGGACGTTTTTCAATGGTAAAAATCAATGAATATTGTAAATGCACAAACAGTAATTTCTCCACATTGCAAGGTGCAATTCTGAAATTTTTTGCTTTTTCCTGCTCCTCTTAGCATGATAAAGAAGATTCAAAGAGAGTGAGATGCCAGCTCCTTTCATTCAGTCAGTAGCTTCAAACATTTCTGGTATATGAATAACATGATGTTTTTCAATGGCAAAAATCAATGAATATTGTAAATGCACAAACAGTAATTTCTCCGCATTGCAAGGTGCAATTCTGAAATTTTTTGCTTTTTCCTGCTCCTCTTAGCATGATAAAGAAGATTCAAAGAGAGTGAGATGCCAGCTCCTTTCATTCAGTCAGTAGCTTCAAACATTTCTGGTATATGAATAACATGATGTTTTTCAATGGCAAAAATCAATGAATATTGTAAATGCACAAACAGTAATTTCTCCGCATTGCAAGATGCAAGTCTGAAATTTTTTGCTTTTTCCTGCTCCTCTTAGCATGATAAAGAAGATTCAAAGAGAGTGAGATGCCAGCTACTTTCATTCAGTCAGTAGCTTCAATCATTTCTGGACGTTTTTCAATGGTAAAAATCAATGAATATTGTAAATGCACAAACAGTAATTTCTCCACATTGCAAGGTGCAATTCTGAAATTTTTTGCTTTTTCCTGCTCCTCTTAGCATGATAAAGAAGATTCAAAGAGAGTGAGATGCCAGCTCCTTTCATTCAGTCAGTAGCTTCAAACATTTCTGGTATATGAATAACATGATGTTTTTCAATGGCAAAAATCAATGAATATTGTAAATGCACAAACAGTAATTTCTCCGTATTGCAAGGTGCAATTCTGAAATTTTTTGCTTTTTCCTGCTCCTCTTAGCATGATAAAGAAGATTCAAAGAGAGTGAGATGCCAGCTCCTTTCATTCAGTCAGTAGCTTCAATCATTTCTGGATGTTTTTCAATGGCAAAAATCAATGAATATTGTAAATGCACAAACTGTAATTTCTCCGCATTGCAAGGTGCAATTCTGAAATTTTTTGCTTTTTCCTGCTCCTCTTAGCATGATAAAGAAGATTCAAAGAGAGTGAGATGCCAGCTCCTTTCATTCAGTCAGTAGCTTCAATCATTTCTGGTATATGAATAACATGATGTTTTTCAATGGCAAAAATCAATGAATATTGTAAATGCACAAACAGTAATTTCTCCGCATTGCAAGGTGCAATTCTGAAATTTTTTGCTTTTTCCTGCTCCTCTTAGCATGATAAAGAAGATTCAAAGAGAGTGAGATACCAGCTCCTTTCATTCAGTCAGTATCTTCAATCATTTCTGGACGTTTTTCAATGGCAAAAATCAATGAATATTGTAAATGCACAAACAGTAATTTCTCCGCATTGCAAGGTGCAATTCTGAAATTTTTTGCTTTTTCCTGCTCCTCTTAGCATGATAAAGAAGATTCAAAGAGAGTGAGATGCCAGCTCCTTTCATTCAGTCAGTACCTTCAATCATTTCTGGACGTTTTTCAATGGCAAAAATCAATGAATATTGTAAATGCACAAACAGTAATTTCTCCGCATTGCAAGGTGCAATTCTGAAATTTTTTGCTTTTTCCCGCTCCTCTTAGCATGATAAAGAAGATTCAAAGAGAGTGAGGTGCCAGCTCCTTTCATTCAGTCAGTAGCTTCAAACATTTCTGGTATATGAATAACATGTTTTTCAATGGCAAAAATCAATGAATATTGTAAATGCACAAACAGTAATTTCTCCGCATTGCAAGGTGCAATTCTGAAATTTTTTGCTTTTTCCTGCTCCTCTTAGCATGATAAAGAAGATTCAAAGAGAGTGAGATGCCAGCTCCTTTCATTCAGTCAGTAGCTTCAATCATTTCTGGACGTTTTTCAATGGCAAAAATCAATGAATATTGTAAATGCACAAACAGTAATTTCTCCGCATTGCAAGGTGCAATTCTGAAATTTTTTGCTTTTTCCTGCTCCTCTTAGCATGATAAAGAAGATTCAAAGAGAGTGAGATGCCAGCTCCTTTCATTCAGTCAGTAGCTTCAATCATTTCTGGACGTTTTTCAATGGCAAAAATCAATGAATATTGTAAATGCACAAACAGTAATTTCTCCGCATTGCAAGGTGCAATTCTGAAATTTTTTGCTTTTTCCTGCTCCTCTTAGCATGATAAAGAAGATTCAAAGAGAGTGAGATGCCAGCTCCTTTGATTCAGTCAGTAGCTTCAAACATTTCTGGTATATGAATAACATGATGTTTTTCAATGGCAAAAATCAATGAATATTGTAAATGCACAAACAGTAATTTCTCCGCATTGCAAGGTGCAAGTCTGAAATTTTTTGCTTTTTCCTGCTCCTCTTAGCATGATAAAGAAGATTCAAAGAGAGTGAGATGCCAGCTCCTTTCATTCAGTCAGTAGCTTCAATCATTTCTGGACGTTTTTCAATGGCAAAAATCAATGAATATTGTAAATGCACAAACAGTAATTTCTCCGCATTGCAAGGTGCAATTCTGAAATTTTTTGCTTTTTCCTGCTCCTCTTAGCATGATAAAGAAGATTCAAAGAGAGTGAGATGCCAGCTCCTTTGATTCAGTCAGTAGCTTCAAACATTTCTGGTATATGAATAACATGATGTTTTTCAATGGCAAAAATCAATGAATATTGTAAATGCACAAACAGTAATTTCTCCGCATTGCAAGGTGCAAGTCTGAAATTTTTTGCTTTTTCCTGCTCCTCTTAGCATGATAAAGAAGATTCAAAGAGAGTGAGATGCCAGCTACTTTCATTCAGTCAGTAGCTTCAATCATTTCTGGACGTTTTTCAATGGTAAAAATCAATGAATATTGTAAATGCACAATCAGTAATTTCTCCACATTGCAAGGTGCAATTCTGAAATTTTTTGCTTTTTCCTGCTCCTCTTAGCATGATAAAGAAGATTCAAAGAGAGTGAGATGCCAGCTCCTTTCATTCAGTCAGTAGCTTCAAACATTTCTGGTATATGAATAACATGATGTTTTTCAATGGCAAAAATCAATGAATATTGTAAATGCACAAACAGTAATTTCTCCGCATTGCAAGGTGCAAGTCTGAAATTTTTTGCTTTTTCCTGCTCCTCTTAGCATGATAAAGAAGATTCAAAGAGAGTGAGATGCCAGCTACTTACATTCAGTCAGTAGCTTCAATCATTTCTGGACGTTTTTCAATGGTAAAAATCAATGAATATTGTAAATGCACAAACAGTAATTTCTCCACATTGCAAGGTGCAATTCTGAAATTTTTTGCATTTTCCTGCTCCTCTTAGCATGATAAAGAAGATTCAAAGAGAGTGAGATGCCAGCTCCTTTCATTCAGTCAGTAGCTTCAAACATTTCTGGTATATGAATAACATGATGTTTTTCAATGGCAAAAATCAATGAATATTGTAAATGCACAAACAGTAATTTCTCCACATTGCAAGGTGCAATTCTGAAATTTTTTGCTTTTTCCTGCTCCTCTTAGCATGATAAAGAAGATTCAAAGAGAGTGAGATGCCAGCTCCTTTCATTCAGTCAGTAGCTTCAAACATTTCTGGTATATGAATAACATGATGTTTTTCAATGGCAAAAATCAATGAATATTGTAAATGCACAAACAGTAATTTCTCCGCATTGCAAGGTGCAATTCTGAAATTTTTTGCTTTTTCCTGCTCCTCTTAGCATGATAAAGAAGATTCAAAGAGAGTGAGATGCCAGCTCCTTTCATTCAGTCAGTAGCTTCAATCATTTCTGGACGTTTATCAATGGCAAAAATCAATGAATATTGTAAATGCACAAACAGTAATTTCTCCGCATTGCAAGGTGCAATTCTGAAATTTTTTGCTTTTTCCTGCTCCTCTTAGCATGATAAAGAAGATTCAAAGAGAGTGAGATGTCAGCTCCTTTCATTCAGTCAGTAGCTTCAAACATTTCTGGTATATGAATAACATGATGTTTTTCAATGGCAAAAATCAATGAATATTGTAAATGCACAAACAGTAATTTCTCCGCATTGCAAGGTGCAATTCTGAAATTTTTTGCTTTTTCCTGCTCCTCTTAGCATGATAAAGAAGATTCAAAGAGAGTGAGATGCCAGCTCCTTTCATTCAGTCAGTAGCTTCAATCATTTCTGGACGTTTTTCAATGGCAAAAATCAATGAATATTGTAAATGCACAAACAGTAATTTCTCCGCATTGCAAGGTGCAATTCTGAAATTTTTTGCTTTTTCCTGCTCCTCTTAGCATGATAAAGAAGATTCAAAGAGAGTGAGATGCCAGCTCCTTTCGTTCAGTCAGTAGCTTCAATCATTTCTGGACGTTTTTCAATGGCAAAAATCATTGAATATTATAAATGCACAAACAGTAATTTCTCCGCATTGCAAGGTGCAATTCTGAAATTTTTTACTTTTTCCTGCTCCTCTTAGCATGATAAAGAAGATTCAAAGAGAGTGAGATGCCAGCTCCTTTCATTCAGTCAGTAGCTTCAATCATTTCTGGTATATGAATAACATGATGTTTTTCAATGGCAAAAATCAATGAATATTGTAAATGCACAAACAGTAATTTCTCCGCATTGCAAGGTGCAATTCTGAAATTTTTTGCTTTTTCCTGCTCCTCTTAGCATGATAAAGAAGATTCAAAGAGAGTGAGATGCCAGCTCCTTTCATTCAGTCAGTATCTTCAATCATTTCTGGACGTTTTTCAATGGCAAAAATCAATGAATATTGTAAATGCACAAACAGTAATTTCTCCGCATTGCAAGGTGCAATTCTGAAATTTTTTGCTTTTTCCTGCTCCTCTTAGCATGATAAACAAGATTCAAAGAGAGTGAGATGCCAGCTCCTTTCATTCAGTCAGTAGCTTCAATCATTTCTGGACGTTTTTCAATGGCAAAAATCAATGAATATTGTAAATGCACAAACAGTAATTTCTCCGCATTGCAAGGTGCAATTCTGAAATTTTTTGCTTTTTCCTGCTCCTCTTAGCATGATAAAGAAGATTCAAAGAGAGTGAGATGCCAGCTCCTTTCATTCAGTCAGTAGCTTCAAACATTTCTGGTATATGAATAACATGATGTTTTTCAATGGCAAAAATCAATGAATATTGTAAATGCACAAACAGTAATTTATCCGCATTGCAAGGTGCAAGTCTGAAATTTTTTGCTTTTTCCTGCTCCTCTTAGCATGATAAAGAAGATTCAAAGAGAGTGAGATGCCAGCTACTTTCATTCAGTCAGTAGCTTCAATCATTTCTGGACGTTTTTCAATGGTAAAAATCAATGAATATTGTAAATGCACAAACAGTAATTTCTCCACATTGCAAGGTGCAATTCTGAAATTTTTTGCTTTTTCCTGCTCCTCTTAGCATGATAAAGAAGATTCAAAGAGAGTGAGATGCCAGCTCCTTTCATTCAGTCAGTAGCTTCAAACATTTCTGGTATATGAATAACATGATGTTTTTCAATGGCAAAAATCAATGAATATTGTAAATGCACAAACAGTAATTTCTCCACATTGCAAGGTGCAATTCTGAAATTTTTTGCTTTTTCCTGCTCCTCTTAGCATGATAAAGAAGATTCAAAGAGAGTGAGATGCCAGCTCCTTTCATTCAGTCAGTAGCTTCAAACATTTCTGGTATATGAATAACATGATGTTTTTCAATGGCAAAAATCAATGAATATTGTAAATGCACAAACAGTAATTTCTCCGCATTGCAAGGTGCAATTCTGAAATTTTTTGCTTTTTCCTGCTCCTCTTAGCATGATAAAGAAGATTCAAAGAGATTGAGATGCCAGCTCCTTTCATTCAGTCAGTAGCTTCAATCATTTCTGGACGTTTATCAATGGCAAAAATCAATGAATATTGTAAATGCACAAACAGTAATTTCTCCGCATTGCAAGGTGCAATTCTGAAATTTTTTGCTTTTTCCTGCTCCTCTTAGCATGATAAAGAAGATTCAAAGAGAGTGAGATGTCAGCTCCTTTCATTCAGTCAGTAGCTTCAAACATTTCTGGTATATGAATAACATGATGTTTTTCAATGGCAAAAATCAATGAATATTGTAAATGCACAAACAGTAATTTCTCCGCATTGCAAGGTGCAATTCTGAAATTTTTTGCTTTTTCCTGCTCCTCTTAGCATGATAAAGAAGATTCAAAGAGAGTGAGATGCCAGCTCCTTTCATTCAGTCAGTAGCTTCAATCATTTCTGGACGTTTTTCAATGGCAAAAATCAATGAATATTGTAAATGCACAAACAGTAATTTCTCCGCATTGCAAGGTGCAATTCTGAAATTTTTTGCTTTTTCCTGCTCCTCTTAGCATGATAAAGAAGATTCAAAGAGAGTGAGATGCCAGCTCCTTTCGTTCAGTCAGTAGCTTCAATCATTTCTGGACGTTTTTCAATGGCAAAAATCATTGAATATTATAAATGCACAAACAGTAATTTCTCCGCATTGCAAGGTGCAATTCTGAAATTTTTTACTTTTTCCTGCTCCTCTTAGCATGATAAAGAAGATTCAAAGAGAGTGAGATGCCAGCTCCTTTCATTCAGTCAGTAGCTTCAATCATTTCTGGTATATGAATAACATGATGTTTTTCAATGGCAAAAATCAATGAATATTGTAAATGCACAAACAGTAATTTCTCCGCATTGCAAGGTGCAATTCTGAAATTTTTTGCTTTTTCCTGCTCCTCTTAGCATGATAAAGAAGATTCAAAGAGAGTGAGATGCCAGCTCCTTTCATTCAGTCAGTATCTTCAATCATTTCTGGACGTTTTTCAATGGCAAAAATCAATGAATATTGTAAATGCACAAACAGTAATTTCTCCGCATTGCAAGGTGCAATTCTGAAATTTTTTGCTTTTTCCTGCTCCTCTTAGCATGATAAACAAGATTCAAAGAGAGTGAGATGCCAGCTCCTTTCATTCAGTCAGTAGCTTCAATCATTTCTGGACGTTTTTCAATGGCAAAAATCAATGAATATTGTAAATGCACAAACAGTAATTTCTCCGCATTGCAAGGTGCAATTCTGAAATTTTTTGCTTTTTCCTGCTCCTCTTAGCATGATAAAGAAGATTCAAAGAGAGTGAGATGCCAGCTCCTTTCATTCAGTCAGTAGCTTCAAACATTTCTGGTATATGAATAACATGATGTTTTTCAATGGCAAAAATCAATGAATATTGTAAATGCACAAACAGTAATTTATCCGCATTGCAAGGTGCAAGTCTGAAATTTTTTGCTTTTTCCTGCTCCTCTTAGCATGATAAAGAAGATTCAAAGAGAGTGAGATGCCAGCTACTTTCATTCAGTCAGTAGCTTCAATCATTTCTGGACGTTTTTCAATGGTAAAAATCAATGAATATTGTAAATGCACAAACAGTAATTTCTCCACATTGCAAGGTGCAATTCTGAAATTTTTTGCTTTTTCCTGCTCCTCTTAGCATGATAAAGAAGATTCAAAGAGAGTGAGATGCCAGCTCCTTTCATTCAGTCAGTAGCTTCAAACATTTCTGGTATATGAATAACATGATGTTTTTCAATGGCAAAAATCAATGAATATTGTAAATGCACAAACAGTAATTTCTCCGCATTGCAAGGTGCAATTCTGAAATTTTTTGCTTTTTCCTGCTCCTCTTAGCATGATAAAGAAGATTCAAAGAGAGTGAGATGCCAGCTCCTTTCATTCAGTCAGTAGCTTCAAACATTTCTGGTATATGAATAACATGATGTTTTTCAATGGCAAAAATCAATGAATATTGTAAATGCACAAACAGTAATTTCTCCGCATTGCAAGGTGCAAGTCTGAAATTTTTTGCTTTTTCCTGCTCCTCTTAGCATGATAAAGAAGATTCAAAGAGAGTGAGATGCCAGCTACTTTCATTCAGTCAGTAGCTTCAATCATTTCTGGACGTTTTTCAATGGTAAAAATCAATGAATATTGTAAATGCACAAACAGTAATTTCTCCACATTGCAAGGTGCAATTCTGAAATTTTTTGCATTTTCCTGCTCCTCTTAGCATGATAAAGAAGATTCAAAGAGAGTGAGATGCCAGCTCCTTTCATTCAGTCAGTAGCTTCAAACATTTCTGGTATATGAATAACATGATGTTTTTCAATGGCAAAAATCAATGAATATTGTAAATGCACAAACAGTAATTTCTCCACATTGCAAGGTGCAATTCTGAAATTTTTTGCTTTTTCCTGCTCCTCTTAGCATGATAAAGAAGATTCAAAGAGAGTGAGATGCCAGCTCCTTTCATTCAGTCAGTAGCTTCAAACATTTCTGGTATATGAATAACATGATGTTTTTCAATGGCAAAAATCAATGAATATTGTAAATGCACAAACAGTAATTTCTCCGCATTGCAAGGTGCAATTCTGAAATTTTTTGCTTTTTCCTGCTCCTCTTAGCATGATAAAGAAGATTCAAAGAGAGTGAGATGCCAGCTCCTTTTATTCAGTCAGTAGCTTCAATCATTTCTGGACGTTTATCAATGGCAAAAATCAATGAATATTGTAAATGCACAAACAGTAATTTCTCCGCATTGCAAGGTGCAATTCTGAAATTTTTTGCTTTTTCCTGCTCCTCTTAGCATGATAAAGAAGATTCAAAGAGAGTGAGATGTCAGCTCCTTTCATTCAGTCAGTAGCTTCAAACATTTCTGGTATATGAATAACATGATGTTTTTCAATGGCAAAAATCAATGAATATTGTAAATGCACAAACAGTAATTTCTCCGCATTGCAAGGTGCAATTCTGAAATTTTTTGCTTTTTCCTGCTCCTCTTAGCATGATAAAGAAGATTCAAAGAGAGTGAGATGCCAGCTCCTTTCATTCAGTCAGTAGCTTCAATCATTTCTGGACGTTTTTCAATGGCAAAAATCAATGAATATTGTAAATGCACAAACAGTAATTTCTCCGCATTGCAAGGTGCAATTCTGAAATTTTTTGCTTTTTCCTGCTCCTCTTAGCATGATAAAGAAGATTCAAAGAGAGTGAGATGCCAGCTCCTTTCGTTCAGTCAGTAGCTTCAATCATTTCTGGACGTTTTTCAATGGCAAAAATCATTGAATATTATAAATGCACAAACAGTAATTTCTCCGCATTGCAAGGTGCAATTCTGAAATTTTTTACTTTTTCCTGCTCCTCTTAGCATGATAAAGAAGATTCAAAGAGAGTGAGATGCCAGCTCCTTTCATTCAGTCAGTAGCTTCAATCATTTCTGGTATATGAATAACATGATGTTTTTCAATGGCAAAAATCAATGAATATTGTAAATGCACAAACAGTAATTTCTCCGCATTGCAAGGTGCAATTCTGAAATTTTTTGCTTTTTCCTGCTCCTCTTAGCATGATAAAGAAGATTCAAAGAGAGTGAGATGCCAGCTCCTTTCATTCAGTCAGTATCTTCAATCATTTCTGGACGTTTTTCAATGGCAAAAATCAATGAATATTGTAAATGCACAAACAGTAATTTCTCCGCATTGCAAGGTGCAATTCTGAAATTTTTTGCTTTTTCCTGCTCCTCTTAGCATGATAAACAAGATTCAAAGAGAGTGAGATGCCAGCTCCTTTCATTCAGTCAGTAGCTTCAATCATTTCTGGACGTTTTTCAATGGCAAAAATCAATGAATATTGTAAATGCACAAACAGTAATTTCTCCGCATTGCAAGGTGCAATTCTGAAATTTTTTGCTTTTTCCTGCTCCTCTTAGCATGATAAAGAAGATTCAAAGAGAGTGAGATGCCAGCTCCTTTCATTCAGTCAGTAGCTTCAAACATTTCTGGTATATGAATAACATGATGTTTTTCAATGGCAAAAATCAATGAATATTGTAAATGCACAAACAGTAATTTCTCCGCATTGCAGGGTGCAAGTCTGAAATTTTTTGCTTTTTCCTGCTCCTCTTAGCATGATAAAGAAGATTCAAAGAGAGTGAGATGCCAGCTACTTTCATTCAGTCAGTAGCTTCAATCATTTCTGGACGTTTTTCAATGGTAAAAATCAATGAATATTGTAAATGCACAAACAGTAATTTCTCCACATTGCAAGGTGCAATTCTGAAATTTTTTGCTTTTTCCTGCTCCTCTTAGCATGATAAAGAAGATTCAAAGAGAGTGAGATGCCAGCTCCTTTCATTCAGTCAGTAGCTTCAAACATTTCTGGTATATGAATAACATGATGTTTTTCAATGGCAAAAATCAATGAATATTGTAAATGCACAAACAGTAATTTCTCCGCATTGCAAGGTGCAATTCTGAAATTTTTTGCTTTTTCCTGCTCCTCTTAGCATGATAAAGAAGATTCAAAGAGAGTGAGATGCCAGCTCCTTTCATTCAGTCAGTAGCTTCAAACATTTCTGGTATATGAATAACATGATGTTTTTCAATGGCAAAAATCAATGAATATTGTAAATGCACAAACAGTAATTTCTCCGCATTGCAAGGTGCAAGTCTGAAATTTTTTGCTTTTTCCTGCTCCTCTTAGCATGATAAAGAAGATTCAAAGAGAGTGAGATGCCAGCTACTTTCATTCAGTCAGTAGCTTCAATCATTTCTGGACGTTTTTCAATGGTAAAAATCAATGAATATTGTAAATGCACAAACAGTAATTTCTCCACATTGCAAGGTGCAATTCTGAAATTTTTTGCTTTTTCCTGCTCCTCTTAGCATGATAAAGAAGATTCAAAGAGAGTGAGATGCCAGCTCCTTTCATTCAGTCAGTAGCTTCAAACATTTCTGGTATATGAATAACATGATGTTTTTCAATGGCAAAAATCAATGAATATTGTAAATGCACAAACAGTAATTTCTCCGTATTGCAAGGTGCAATTCTGAAATTTTTTGCTTTTTCCTGCTCCTCTTAGCATGATAAAGAAGATTCAAAGAGAGTGAGATGCCAGCTCCTTTCATTCAGTCAGTACCTTCAATCATTTCTGGACGTTTTTCAATGGCAAAAATCAATGAATATTGTAAATGCACAAACAGTAATTTCTCCGCATTGCAAGGTGCAATTCTGAAATTTTTTGCTTTTTCCCGCTCCTCTTAGCATGATAAAGAAGATTCAAAGAGAGTGAGGTGCCAGCTCCTTTCATTCAGTCAGTAGCTTCAAACATTTCTGGTATATGAATAACATGTTTTTCAATGGCAAAAAT
Organism: Phyllobates terribilis; assembly: GCF_046119375.1. Classification (NCBI taxonomy): domain Eukaryota; kingdom Metazoa; phylum Chordata; class Amphibia; order Anura; family Dendrobatidae; genus Phyllobates; species Phyllobates terribilis. The sequence continues at coordinate 92,281 of NW_027364383.1, forward strand.
CAATGAATATTGTAAATGCACAAACAGTAATTTCTCCGCATTGCAAGGTGCAATTCTGAAATTTTTTGCTTTTTCCTGCTCCTCTTAGCATGATAAAGAAGATTCAAAGAGAGTGAGATGCCAGCTCCTATCATTCAGTCAGTAGCTTCAATCATTTCTGGACGTTTTTCAATGGCAAAAATCAATGAATATTGTAAATGCACAAACAGTAATTTCTCCGCATTGCAAGGTGCAATTCTGAAATTTTTTGCTTTTTCCTGCTCCTCTTAGCATGATAAAGAAGATTCAAAGAGAGTGAGATGCCAGCTCCTTTCATTCAGTCAGTAGCTTCAATCATTTCTGGACGTTTTTCAATGGCAAAAATCAATGAATATTGTAAATGCACAAACAGTAATTTCTCCGCATTGCAAGGTGCAATTCTGAAATTTTTTGCTTTTTCCTGCTCCTCTTAGCATGATAAAGAAGATTCAAAGAGAGTGAGATGCCAGCTCCTTTGATTCAGTCAGTAGCTTCAAACATTTCTGGTATATGAATAACATGATGTTTTTCAATGGCAAAAATCAATGAATATTGTAAATGCACAAACAGTAATTTCTCCGCATTGCAAGGTGCAAGTCTGAAATTTTTTGCTTTTTCCTGCTCCTCTTAGCATGATAAAGAAGATTCAAAGAGAGTGAGATGCCAGCTACTTTCATTCAGTCAGTAGCTTCAATCATTTCTGGACGTTTTTCAATGGTAAAAATCAATGAATATTGTAAATGCACAATCAGTAATTTCTCCACATTGCAAGGTGCAATTCTGAAATTTTTTGCTTTTTCCTGCTCCTCTTAGCATGATAAAGAAGATTCAAAGAGAGTGAGATGCCAGCTCCTTTCATTCAGTCAGTAGCTTCAAACATTTCTGGTATATGAATAACATGATGTTTTTCAATGGCAAAAATCAATGAATATTGTAAATGCACAAACAGTAATTTCTCCGCATTGCAAGGTGCAAGTCTGAAATTTTTTGCTTTTTCCTGCTAATCTTAGCATGATAAAGAAGATTCAAAGAGAGTGAGATGCCAGCTACTTACATTCAGTCAGTAGCTTCAATCATTTCTGGACGTTTTTCAATGGTAAAAATCAATGAATATTGTAAATGCACAAACAGTAATTTCTCCACATTGCAAGGTGCAATTCTGAAATTTTTTGCATTTTCCTGCTCCTCTTAGCATGATAAAGAAGATTCAAAGAGAGTGAGATGCCAGCTCCTTTCATTCAGTCAGTAGCTTCAAACATTTCTGGTATATGAATAACATGATGTTTTTCAATGGCAAAAATCAATGAATATTGTAAATGCACAAACAGTAATTTCTCCACATTGCAAGGTGCAATTCTGAAATTTTTTGCTTTTTCCTGCTCCTCTTAGCATGATAAAGAAGATTCAAAGAGAGTGAGATGCCAGCTCCTTTCATTCAGTCAGTAGCTTCAAACATTTCTGGTATATGAATAACATGATGTTTTTCAATGGCAAAAATCAATGAATATTGTAAATGCACAAACAGTAATTTCTCCGCATTGCAAGGTGCAATTCTGAAATTTTTTGCTTTTTCCTGCTCCTCTTAGCATGATAAAGAAGATTCAAAGAGAGTGAGATGCCAGCTCCTTTCATTCAGTCAGTAGCTTCAATCATTTCTGGACGTTTATCAATGGCAAAAATCAATGAATATTGTAAATGCACAAACAGTAATTTCTCCGCATTGCAAGGTGCAATTCTGAAATTTTTTGCTTTTTCCTGCTCCTCTTAGCATGATAAAGAAGATTCAAAGAGAGTGAGATGTCAGCTCCTTTCATTCAGTCAGTAGCTTCAAACATTTCTGGTATATGAATAACATGATGTTTTTCAATGGCAAAAATCAATGAATATTGTAAATGCACAAACAGTAATTTCTCCGCATTGCAAGGTGCAATTCTGAAATTTTTTGCTTTTTCCTGCTCCTCTTAGCATGATAAAGAAGATTCAAAGAGAGTGAGATGCCAGCTCCTTTCATTCAGTCAGTAGCTTCAATCATTTCTGGACGTTTTTCAATGGCAAAAATCAATGAATATTGTAAATGCACAAACAGTAATTTCTCCGCATTGCAAGGTGCAATTCTGAAATTTTTTGCTTTTTCCTGCTCCTCTTAGCATGATAAAGAAGATTCAAAGAGAGTGAGATGCCAGCTCCTTTCGTTCAGTCAGTAGCTTCAATCATTTCTGGACGTTTTTCAATGGCAAAAATCATTGAATATTATAAATGCACAAACAGTAATTTCTCCGCATTGCAAGGAGCAATTCTGAAATTTTTTACTTTTTCCTGCTCCTCTTAGCATGATAAAGAAGATTCAAAGAGAGTGAGATGCCAGCTCCTTTCATTCAGTCAGTAGTTTCAATCATTTCTGGTATATGAATAACATGATGTTTTTCAATGGCAAAAATCAATGAATATTGTAAATGCACAAACAGTAATTTCTCCGCATTGCAAGGTGCAATTCTGAAATTTTTTGCTTTTTCCTGCTCCTCTTAGCATGATAAAGAAGATTCAAAGAGAGTGAGATGCCAGCTCCTTTCATTCAGTCAGTATCTTCAATCATTTCTGGACGTTTTTCAATGGCAAAAATCAATGAATATTGTAAATGCACAAACAGTAATTTCTCCGCATTGCAAGGTGCAATTCTGAAATTTTTTGCTTTTTCCTGCTCCTCTTAGCATGATAAACAAGATTCAAAGAGAGTGAGATGCCAGCTCCTTTCATTCAGTCAGTAGCTTCAATCATTTCTGGACGTTTTTCAATGGCAAAAATCAATGAATATTGTAAATGCACAAACAGTAATTTCTCCGCATTGCAAGGTGCAATTCTGAAATTTTTTGCTTTTTCCTGCTCCTCTTAGCATGATAAAGAAGATTCAAAGAGAGTGAGATGCCAGATCCTTTCATTCAGTCAGTAGCTTCAAACATTTCTGGTATATGAATAACATGATGTTTTTCAATGGCAAAAATCAATGAATATTGTAAATGCACAAACAGTAATTTCTCCGCATTGCAAGGTGCAAGTCTGAAATTTTTTGCTTTTTCCTGCTCCTCTTAGCATGATAAAGAAGATTCAAAGAGAGTGAGATGCCAGCTACTTACATTCAGTCAGTAGCTTCAATCATTTCTGGACGTTTTTCAATGGTAAAAATCAATGAATATTGTAAATGCACAAACAGTAATTTCTCCACATTGCAAGGTGCAATTCTGAAATTTTTTGCATTTTCCTGCTCCTCTTAGCATGATAAAGAAGATTCAAAGAGAGTGAGATGCCAGCTCCTTTCATTCAGTCAGTAGCTTCAAACATTTCTGGTATATGAATAACATGATGTTTTTCAATGGCAAAAATCAATGAATATTGTAAATGCACAAACAGTAATTTCTCCACATTGCAAGGTGCAATTCTGAAATTTTTTGCTTTTTCCTGCTCCTCTTAGCATGATAAAGAAGATTCAAAGAGAGTGAGATGCCAGCTCCTTTCATTCAGTCAGTAGCTTCAAACATTTCTGGTATATGAATAACATGATGTTTTTCAATGGCAAAAATCAATGAATATTGTAAATGCACAAACAGTAATTTCTCCGCATTGCAAGGTGCAATTCTGAAATTTTTTGCTTTTTCCTGCTCCTCTTAGCATGATAAAGAAGATTCAAAGAGAGTGAGATGCCAGCTCCTTTCGTTCAGTCAGTAGCTTCAATCATTTCTGGACGTTTTTCAATGGCAAAAATCATTGAATATTATAAATGCACAAACAGTAATTTCTCCGCATTGCAAGGTGCAATTCTGAAATTTTTTACTTTTTCCTGCTCCTCTTAGCATGATAAAGAAGATTCAAAGAGAGTGAGATGCCAGCTCCTTTCATTCAGTCAGTAGCTTCAATCATTTCTGGTATATGAATAACATGATGTTTTTTAATGGCAAAAATCAATGAATATTGTAAATGCACAAACAGTAATTTCTCCGCATTGCAAGGTGCAATTCTGAAATTTTTTGCTTTTTCCTGCTCCTCTTAGCATGATAAAGAAGATTCAAAGAGAGTGAGATGCCAGCTCCTTTCATTCAGTCAGTATCTTCAATCATTTCTGGACGTTTTTCAATGGCAAAAATCAATGAATATTGTAAATGCACAAACAGTAATTTCTCCGCATTGCAAGGTGCAATTCTGAAATTTTTTGCTTTTTCCTGCTCCTCTTAGCATGATAAACAAGATTCAAAGAGAGTGAGATGCCAGCTCCTTTCATTCAGTCAGTAGCTTCAATCATTTCTGGACGTTTTTCAATGGCAAAAATCAATGAATATTGTAAATGCACAAACAGTAATTTCTCCGCATTGCAAGGTGCAATTCTGAAATTTTTTGCTTTTTCCTGCTCCTCTTAGCATGATAAAGAAGATTCAAAGAGAGTGAGATGCCAGCTCCTTTCATTCAGTCAGTAGCTTCAAACATTTCTGGTATATGAATAACATGATGTTTTTCAATGGCAAAAATCAATGAATATTGTAAATGCACAAACAGTAATTTCTCCGCATTGCAAGGTGCAAGTCTGAAATTTTTTGCTTTTTCCTGCTCCTCTTAGCATGATAAAGAAGATTCAAAGAGAGTGAGATGCCAGCTACTTTCATTCAGTCAGTAGCTTCAATCATTTCTGGACGTTTTTCAATGGTAAAAATCAATGAATATTGTAAATGCACAAACAGTAATTTCTCCACATTGCAAGGTGCAATTCTGAAATTTTTTGCTTTTTCCTGCTCCTCTTAGCATGATAAAGAAGATTCAAAGAGAGTGAGATGCCAGCTCCTTTCATTCAGTCAGTAGCTTCAAACATTTCTGGTATATGAATAACATGATGTTTTTCAATGGCAAAAATCAATGAATATTGTAAATGCACAAACAGTAATTTCTCCGCATTGCAAGGTGCAATTCTGAAATTTTTTGCTTTTTCCTGCTCCTCTTAGCATGATAAAGAAGATTCAAAGAGAGTGAGATGCCAGCTCCTTTCATTCAGTCAGTAGCTTCAAACATTTCTGGTATATGAATAACATGATGTTTTTCAATGGCAAAAATCAATGAATATTGTAAATGCACAAACAGTAATTTCTCCGCATTGCAAGGTGCAAGTCTGAAATTTTTTGCTTTTTCCTGCTCCTCTTAGCATGATAAAGAAGATTCAAAGAGAGTGAGATGCCAGCTACTTTCATTCAGTCAGTAGCTTCAATCATTTCTGGACGTTTTTCAATGGTAAAAATCAATGAATATTGTAAATGCACAAACAGTAATTTCTCCACATTGCAAGGTGCAATTCTGAAATTTTTTGCTTTTTCCTGCTCCTCTTAGCATGATAAAGAAGATTCAAAGAGAGTGAGATGCCAGCTCCTTTCATTCAGTCAGTAGCTTCAAACATTTCTGGTATATGAATAACATGATGTTTTTCAATGGCAAAAATCAATGAATATTGTAAATGCACAAACAGTAATTTCTCCGTATTGCAAGGTGCAATTCTGAAATTTTTTGCTTTTTCCTGCTCCTCTTAGCATGATAAAGAAGATTCAAAGAGAGTGAGATGCCAGCTCCTTTCATTCAGTCAGTAGCTTCAATCATTTCTGGATGTTTTTCAATGGCAAAAATCAATGAATATTGTAAATGCACAAACTGTAATTTCTCCGCATTGCAAGGTGCAATTCTGAAATTTTTTGCTTTTTCCTGCTCCTCTTAGCATGATAAAGAAGATTCAAAGAGAGTGAGATGCCAGCTCCTTTCATTCAGTCAGTAGCTTCAATCATTTCTGGACGTTTTTCAATGGCAAAAATCAATGAATATTGTAAATGCACAAACAGTAATTTCTCCGCATTGCAAGGTGCAATTCTGAAATTTTTTGCTTTTTCCTGCTCCTCTTAGCATGATAAAGAAGATTCAAAGAGAGTGAGATGCCAGCTCCTTTCATTCAGTCAGTACCTTCAATCATTTCTGGACGTTTTTCAATGGCAAAAATCAATGAATATTGTAAATGCACAAACAGTAATTTCTCCGCATTGCAAGGTGCAATTCTGAAATTTTTTGCTTTTTCCCGCTCCTCTTAGCATGATAAAGAAGATTCAAAGAGAGTGAGGTGCCAGCTCCTTTCATTCAGTCAGTAGCTTCAAACATTTCTGGTATATGAATAACATGTTTTTCAATGGCAAAAATCAATGAATATTGTAAATGCACAAACAGTAATTTCTCCGCATTGCAAGGTGCAATTCTGAAATTTTTTGCTTTTTCCTGCTCCTCTTAGCATGATAAAGAAGATTCAAAGAGAGTGAGATGCCAGCTCCTTTCATTCAGTCAGTAGCTTCAATCATTTCTGGACGTTTTTCAATGGCAAAAATCAATGAATATTGTAAATGCACAAACAGTAATTTCTCCGCATTGCAAGGTGCAATTCTGAAATTTTTTGCTTTTTCCTGCTCCTCTTAGCATGATAAAGAAGATTCAAAGAGAGTGAGATGCCAGCTCCTTTCATTCAGTCAGTAGCTTCAATCATTTCTGGACGTTTTTCAATGGCAAAAATCAATGAATATTGTAAATGCACAAACAGTAATTTCTCCGAATTGCAAGGTGCAATTCTGAAATTTTTTGCTTTTTCCTGCTCCTCTAAGCATGATAAAGAAGATTCAAAGAGAGTGAGATGCCAGCTCCTTTCATTCAGTCAGTAGCTTCAAACATTTCTGGTATATGAATAACATGATGTTTTTCAATGGCAAAAATCAATGAATATTGTAAATGCACAAACAATAATTTCTCCGCATTGCAAGGTGCAAGTCTGAAATTTTTTGCTTTTTCCTGCTCCTCTTAGCATGATAAAGAAGATTCAAAGAGAGTGAGATGCCAGCTACTTTCATTCAGTCAGTAGCTTCAATCATTTCTGGACGTTTTTCAATGGTAAAAATCAATGAATATTGTAAATGCACAAACAGTAATTTCTCCACATTGCAAGGTGCAATTCTGAAATTTTTTGCTTTTTCCTGCTCCTCTTAGCATGATAAAGAAGATTCAAAGAGAGTGAGATGCCAGCTCCTTTCATTCAGTCAGTAGCTTCAAACATTTCTGGTATATGAATAACATGATGTTTTTCAATGGCAAAAATCAATGAATATTGTAAATGCACAAACAGTAATTTCTCCGCATTGCAAGGTGCAAGTCTGAAATTTTTTGCTTTTTCCTGCTCCTCTTAGCATGATAAAGAAGATTCAAAGAGAGTGAGATGCCAGCTACTTTCATTCAGTCAGTAGCTTCAATCATTTCTGGACGTTTTTCAATGGTAAAAATCAATGAATATTGTAAATGCACAAACAGTAATTTCTCCACATTGCAAGGTGCAATTCTGAAATTTTTTGCTTTTTCCTGCTCCTCTTAGCATGATAAAGAAGATTCAAAGAGAGTGAGATGCCAGCTCCTTTCATTCAGTCAGTAGCTTCAAACATTTCTGGTATATGAATAACATGATGTTTTTCAATGGCAAAAATCAATGAATATTGTAAATGCACAAACAGTAATTTCTCCACATTGCAAGGTGCAATTCTGAAATTTTTTGCTTTTTCCTGCTCCTCTTAGCATGATAAAGAAGATTCAAAGAGAGTGAGATGCCAGCTCCTTTCATTCAGTCAGTAGCTTCAAACATTTCTGGTATATGAATAACATGATGTTTTTCAATGGCAAAAATCAATGAATATTGTAAATGCACAAACAGTAATTTCTCCGCATTGCAAGGTGCAATTCTGAAATTTTTTGCTTTTTCCTGCTCCTCTTAGCATGATAAAGAAGATTCAAAGAGAGTGAGATGCCAGCTCCTTTCATTCAGTCAGTAGCTTCAATCATTTCTGGACGTTTTTCAATGGCAAAAATCAATGAATATTGTAAATGCACAAACAGTAATTTCTCCGCATTGCAAGGTGCAATTCTGAAATTTTTTGCTTTTTCCTGCTCCTCTTAGCATGATAAAGAAGATTCAAAGAGAGTGAGATGTCAGCTCCTTTCATTCAGCCAGTAGCTTCAAACATTTCTGGTATATGAATAACATGATGTTTTTCAATGGCAAAAATCAATGAATATTGTAAATGCACAAACAGTAATTTCTCCGCATTGCAAGGTGCAATTCTGAAATTTTTTGCTTTTTCCTGCTCCTCTTAGCATGATAAAGAAGATTCAAAGAGAGTGAGATGCCAGCTCCTTTCATTCAGTCAGTAGCTTCAATCATTTCTGGACGTTTTTCAATGGCAAAAATCAATGAATATTGTAAATGCACAAACAGTAATTTCTCCGCATTGCAAGGTGCAATTCTGAAATTTTTTGCTTTTTCCTGCTCCTCTTAGCATGATAAAGAAGATTCAAAGAGAGTGAGATGCCAGCTCCTTTCATTCAGTCAGTAGCTTCAATCATTTCTGGACGTTTTTCAATGGCAAAAATCATTGAATATTATAAATGCACAAACAGTAATTTCTCCGCATTGCAAGGTGCAATTCTGAAATTTTTTGCTTTTTCTCGCTCCTCTTAGCATGATAAAGAAGATTCAAAGAGAGTGAGGTGCCAGCTCCTTTCATTCAGTCAGTAGCTTCAAACATTTCTGGTATATGAATAACATGTTTTTCAATGGCAAAAATCAATGAATATTGTAAATGCACAAACAGTAATTTCTCCGCATTGCAAGGTGCAATTCTGAAATTTTTTGCTTTTTCCTGCTCCTCTTAGCATGATAAAGAAAATTCAAAGAGAGTGAGATGCCAGCTCCTTTCATTCAGTCAGTAGCTTCAATCATTTCTGGACGTTTTTCAATGGCAAAAATCAATGAATATTGTAAATGCACAAACAGTAATTTCTCCGCATTGCAAGGTGCAATTCTGAAATTTTTTGCTTTTTCCTGCTCCTCTTAGCATGATAAAGAAGATTCAAAGAGAGTGAGATGCCAGCTCCTTTCATTCAGTCAGTAGCTTCAAACATTTCTGGTATATGAATAACATGATGTTTTTCAATGGCAAAAATCAATGAATATTGTAAATGCACAAACAGTAATTTCTCCGCATTGCAAGGTGCAAGTCTGAAATTTTTTGCTTTTTCCTGCTCCTCTTAGCATGATAAAGAAGATTCAAAGAGAGTGAGATGCCAGCTACTTTCATTCAGTCAGTAGCTTCAATCATTTCTGGACGTTTTTCAATGGTAAAAATCAATGAATATTGTAAATGCACAAACAGTAATTTCTCCACATTGCAATGTGCAATTCTAAAATTTTTTGCTTTTTCCTGCTCCTCTTAGCATGATAAAGAAGATTCAAAGAGAGTGAGATGCCAGCTCCTTTCATTCAGTCAGTAGCTTCAAACATTTCTGGTATATGAATAACATGATGTTTTTCAATGGCAAAAATCAATGAATATTGTAAATGCACAAACAGTAATTTCTCCGCATTGCAAGGTGCAATTCTGAAATTTTTTGCTTTTTCCTGCTCCTCTTAGCATGATAAAGAAGATTCAAAGAGATTGAGATGCCAACTCCTTTCATTCAGTCAGTAGCTTCAAACATTTCTGGTATATGAATAACATGATGTTTTTCAATGGCAAAAATCAATGAATATTGTAAATGCACAAACAGTAATTTCTCCGCATTGCAAGGTGCAATTCTGAAATTTTTTGCTTTTTCCTGCTCCTCTTAGCATGATAAAGAAGATTCAAAGAGAGTGAGATGCCAACTCCTTTCATTCAGTCAGTACCTTCAATCATTTCTGGACGTTTTTCAATGGCAAAAATCAATGAATATTGTAAATGCACAAACAGTAATTTCTCCGCATTGCAAGGTGCAATTCTGAAATTTTTTGCTTTTTCCCGCTCCTCTTAGCATGATAAAGAAGATTCAAAGAGAGTGAGGTGCCAGCTCCTTTCATTCAGTCAGTAGCTTCAAACATTTCTGGTATATGAATAACATGTTTTTCAATGGCAAAAATCAATGAATATTGTAAATGCACAAACAGTAATTTCTCCGCATTGCAAGGTGCAATTCTGAAATTTTTTGCTTTTTCCTGCTCCTCTTAGCATGATAAAGAAGATTCAAAGAGAGTGAGATGCCAGCTCCTTTCATTCAGTCAGTAGCTTCAATCATTTCTGGACGTTTTTCAATGGCAAAAATCAATGAATATTGTAAATGCACAAACAGTAATTTCTCCGCATTGCAAGGTGCAATTCTGAAATTTTTTGCTTTTTCCTGCTCCTCTTAGCATGATAAAGAAGATTCAAAGAGAGTGAGATGCCAGCTCCTTTCATTCAGTCAGTAGCTTCAATCATTTCTGGACGTTTTTCAATGGCAAAAATCAATGAATATTGTAAATGCACAAACAGTAATTTCTCCGCATTGCAAGGTGCAATTCTGAAATTTTTTGCTTTTTCCTGCTCCTCTTAGCATGATAAAGAAGATTCAAAGAGAGTGAGATGCCAGCTCCTTTGATTCAGTCAGTAGCTTCAAACATTTCTGGTATATGAATAACATGATGTTTTTCAATGGCAAAAATCAATGAATATTGTAAATGCACAAACAGTAATTTCTCCGCATTGCAAGGTGCAAGTCTGAAATTTTTTGCTTTTTCCTGCTCCTCTTAGCATGATAAAGAAGATTCAAAGAGAGTGAGATGCCAGCTACTTTCATTCAGTCAGTAGCTTCAATCATTTCTGGACGTTTTTCAATGGTAAAAATCAATGAATATTGTAAATGCACAATCAGTAATTTCTCCACATTGCAAGGTGCAATTCTGAAATTTTTTGCTTTTTCCTGCTCCTCTTAGCATGATAAAGAAGATTCAAAGAGAGTGAGATGCCAGCTCCTTTCATTGAGTCAGTAGCTTCAAACATTTCTGGTATATGAATAACATGATGTTTTTCAATGGCAAAAATCAATGAATATTGTAAATGCACAAACAGTAATTTCTCCGCATTGCAAGGTGCAAGTCTGAAATTTTTTGCTTTTTCCTGCTCCTCTTAGCATGATAAAGAAGATTCAAAGAGAGTGAGATGCCAGCTACTTACATTCAGTCAGTAGCTTCAATAATTTCTGGACGTTTTTCAATGGTAAAAATCAATGAATATTGTAAATGCACAAACAGTAATTTCTCCACATTGCAAGGTGCAATTCTGAAATTTTTTGCATTTTCCTGCTCCTCTTAGCATGATAAAGAAGATTCAAAGAGAGTGAGATGCCAGCTCCTTTCATTCAGTCAGTAGCTTCAAACATTTCTGGTATATGAATAACATGATGTTTTTCAATGGCAAAAATCAATGAATATTGTAAATGCACAAACAGTAATTTCTCCACATTGCAAGGTGCAATTCTGAAATTTTTTGCTTTTTCCTGCTCCTCTTAGCATGATAAAGAAGATTCAAAGAGAGTGAGATGCCAGCTCCTTTCATTCAGTCAGTAGCTTCAATCATTTCTGGTATATGAATAACATGATGTTTTTCAATGGCAAAAATCAATGAATATTGTAAATGCACAAACAGTAATTTCTCCGCATTGCAAGGTGCAATTCTGAAATTTTTTGCTTTTTCCTGCTCCTCTTAGCATGATAAAGAAGATTCAAAGAGAGTGAGATGCCAGCTCCTTTCATTCAGTCAGTAGCTTCAATCATTTCTGGACGTTTTTCAATGGCAAAAATCAATGAATATTGTAAATGCACAAACAGTAATTTCTCCGCATTGCAAGGTGCAATTCTGAAATTTTTTGCTTTTTCCTGCTCCTCTTAGCATGATAAACAAGATTCAAAGAGAGTGAGATGCCAGCTCCTTTCATTCAGTCAGTAGCTTCAATCATTTCTGGACGTTTTTCAATGGCAAAAATCAATGAATATTGTAAATGCACAAACAGTAATTTCTCCGCATTGCAAGGTGCAATTCTGAAATTTTTTGCTTTTTCCTGCTCCTCTTAGCATGATAAACAAGATTCAAAGAGAGTGAGATGCCAGCTCCTTTCATTCAGTCAGTAGCTTCAATCATTTCTGGACGTTTTTCAATGGCAAAAATCAATGAATATTGTAAATGCGCAAACAGTAATTTCTCCGCATTGCAAGGTGCAATTCTGAAATTTTTTGCTTTTTCCTGCTCCTCTTAGCATGATAAACAAGATTCAAAGAGAGTGAGATGCCAGCTCCTTTCATTCAGTCAGTAGCTTCAATCATTTCTGGACGTTTTTCAATGGCAAAAATCAATGAATATTGTAAATGCACAAACAGTAATTTCTCCGCATTGCAAGGTGCAATTCTGAAATTTTTTGCTTTTTCCTGCTCCTCTTAGCATGATAAAGAAGATTCAAAGAGAGTGAGATGCCAGCTCCTTTCATTCAGTCAGTAGCTTCAAACATTTCTGGTATATGAATAACATGATGTTTTTCAATGGCAAAAATCAATGAATATTGTAAATGCACAAACAGTAATTTCTCCGCATTGCAAGGTGCAAGTCTGAAATTTTTTGCTTTTTCCTGCTCCTCTTAGCATGATAAAGAAGATTCAAAGAGAGTGAGATGCCAGCTACTTTCATTCAGTCAGTAGCTTCAATCATTTCTGGACGTTTTTCAATGGTAAAAATCAATGAATATTGTAAATGCACAAACAGTAATTTCTCCGCATTGCAAGGTGCAATTCTGAAATTTTTTGCTTTTTCCTGCTCCTCTTAGCATGATAAAGAAGATTCAAAGAGAGTGAGATGCCAGCTCCTTTCATTCAGTCAGTAGCTTCAATCATTTCTGGACGTTTTTCAATGGCAAAAATCAATGAATATTGTAAATGCACAAACAGTAATTTCTCCGCATTGCAAGGTGCAATTCTGAAATTTTTTGCTTTTTCCTGCTCCTCTTAGCATGATAAAGAAGATTCAAAGAGAGTGAGATGCCAGCTCCTTTCATTCAGTCAGTAGCTTCAATCATTTCTGGACGTTTTTCAATGGCAAAAATCAATGAATATTGTAAATGCACAAACAGTAATTTCTCCGCATTGCAAGGTGCAATTCTGAAATTTTTTGCTTTTTCCTGCTCCTCTTAGCATGATAAACAAGATTCAAAGAGAGTGAGATGCCAGCTCCTTTCATTCAGTCAGTAGCTTCAATCATTTCTGGACGTTTTTCAATGGCAAAAATCAATGAATATTGTAAATGCACAAACAGTAATTTCTCCGCATTGCAAGGTGCAATTCTGAAATTTTTTGCTTTTTCCTGCTCCTCTTAGCATGATAAAGAAGATTCAAAGAGATTGAGATGCCAGCTCCTTTCATTCAGTCAGTAGCTTCAAACATTTCTGGTATATGAATAACATGATGTTTTTCAATGGCAAAAATCAATGAATATTGTAAATGCACAAACAGTAATTTCTCCGCATTGCAAGGTGCAAGTCTGAAATTTTTTGCTTTTTCCTGCTCCTCTTAGCATGATAAAGAAGATTCAAAGAGAGTGAGATGCCAGCTACTTTCATTCAGTCAGTAGCTTCAATCATTTCTGGACGTTTTTCAATGGTAAAAATCAATGAATATTGTAAATGCACAAACAGTAATTTCTCCACATTGCAAGGTGCAATTCTGAAATTTTTTGCTTTTTCCTGCTCCTCTTAGCATGATAAAGAAGATTCAAAGAGAGTGAGATGCCAGCTCCTTTCATTCAGTCAGTAGCTTCAAACATTTCTGGTATATGAATAACATGATGTTTTTCAATGGCAAAAATCAATGAATATTGTAAATGCACAAACAGTAATTTCTCCGCATTGCAAGGTGCAATTCTGAAATTTTTTGCTTTTTCCTGCTCCTCTTAGCATGATAAAAAGATTCAAAGAGAGTGAGATGCCAGCTCCTTTCATTCAGTCAGTAGCTTCAAACATTTCTGGTATATGAATAACATGATGTTTTTCAATGGCAAAAATCAATGAATATTGTAAATGCACAAACAGTAATTTCTCCGCATTGCAAGGTGCAAGTCTGAAATTTTTTGCTTTTTCCTGCTCCTCTTAGCATGATAAAGAAGATTTAAAGAGAGTGAGATGCCAGCTACTTTCATTCAGTCAGTAGCTTCAATCATTTCTGGACGTTTTTCAATGGTAAAAATCAATGAATATTGTAAATGCACAAACAGTAATTTCTCCACATTGCAAGGTGCAATTCTGAAATTTTTTGCTTTTTCCTGCTCCTCTTAGCATGATAAAGAAGATTCAAAGAGAGTGAGATGCCAGCTCCTTTCATTCAGTCAGTAGCTTCAAACATTTCTGGTATATGAATAACATGATGTTTTTCAATGGCAAAAATCAATGAATATTGTAAATGCACAAACAGTAATTTCTCCGTATTGCAAGGTGCAATTCTGAAATTTTTTGCTTTTTCCTGCTCCTCTTAGCATGATAAAGAAGATTCAAAGAGAGTGAGATGCCAGCTCCTTTCATTCAGTCAGTAGCTTCAATCATTTCTGGATGTTTTTCAATGGCAAAAATCAATGAATATTGTAAATGCACAAACTGTAATTTCTCCGCATTGCAAGGTGCAATTCTGAAATTTTTTGCTTTTTCCTGCTCCTCTTAGCATGATAAAGAAGATTCAAAGAGAGTGAGATGCCAGCTCCTTTCATTCAGTCAGTAGCTTCAATCATTTCTGGACGTTTTTCAATGGCAAAAATCAATGAATATTGTAAATGCACAAACAGTAATTTCTCCGCATTGCAAGGTGCAATTCTGAAATTTTTTGCTTTTTCCTGCTCCTCTTAGCATGATAAAGAAGATTCAAAGAGAGTGAGATGCCAGCTCCTTTCATTCAGTCAGTACCTTCAATCATTTCTGGACGTTTTTCAATGGCAAAAATCAATGAATATTGTAAATGCACAAACAGTAATTTCTCCGCATTGCAAGGTGCAATTCTGAAATTTTTTGCTTTTTCCCGCTCCTCTTAGCATGATAAAGAAGATTCAAAGAGAGTGAGGTGCCAGCTCCTTTCATTCAGTCAGTAGCTTCAAACATTTCTGGTATATGAATAACATGTTTTTCAATGGCAAAAATCAATGAATATTGTAAATGCACAAACAGTAATTTCTCCGCATTGCAAGGTGCAATTCTGAAATTTTTTGCTTTTTCCTGCTCCTCTTAGCATGATAAAGAAGATTCAAAGAGAGTGAGATGCCAGCTCCTTTCATTCAGTCAGTAGCTTCAATCATTTCTGGACGTTTTTCAATGGCAAAAATCAATGAATATTGTAAATGCACAAACAGTAATTTCTCCGCATTGCAAGGTGCAATTCTGAAATTTTTTGCTTTTTCCTGCTCCTCTTAGCATGATAAAGAAGATTCAAAGAGAGTGAGATGCCAGCTCCTTTCATTCAGTCAGTAGCTTCAATCATTTCTGGACGTTTTTCAATGGCAAAAATCAATGAATATTGTAAATGCACAAACAGTAATTTCTCCGCATTGCAAGGTGCAATTCTGAAATTTTTTGCTTTTTCCTGCTCCTCTTAGCATGATAAAGAAGATTCAAAGAGAGTGAGATGCCAGCTCCTTTCATTCAGTCAGTAGCTTCAAACATTTCTGGTATATGAATAACATGATGTTTTTTAATGGCAAAAATCAATGAATATTGTAAATGCACAAACAATAATTTCTCCGCATTGCAAGGTGCAAGTCTGAAATTTTTTGCTTTTTCCTGCTCCTCTTAGCATGATAAAGAAGATTCAAAGAGAGTGAGATGCCAGCTCCTTTCATTCAGTCAGTAGCTTCAATCATTTCTGGATGTTTTTCAATGGCAAAAATCAATGAATATTGTAAATGCACAAACTGTAATTTCTCCGCATTGCAAGGTGCAATTCTGAAATTTTTTGCTTTTTCCTGCTCCTCTTAGCATGATAAAGAAGATTCAAAGAGAGTGAGATGCCAGCTACTTTCATTCAGTCAGTAGCTTCAATCATTTCTGGACGTTTTTCAATGGTAAAAATCAATGAATATTGTAAATGCACAAACAGTAATTTCTCCACATTGCAAGGTGCAATTCTGAAATTTTTTGCTTTTTCCTGCTCCTCTTAGCATGATAAAGAAGATTCAAAGAGAGTGAGATGCCAGCTCCTTTCATTCAGTCAGTAGCTTCAAACATTTCTGATATATGAATGACATGATGTTTTTCATGGCAAAAATCAATGAATATTGTAAATGCACAAACAGTAATTTCTCCGCATTGCAAGGTGCAATTCTGAAATTTTTAGCTTTTTCCTGCTCCTCTTAGCATGATAAAGAAGATTCAAAGAGAGTGAGATGCCAGCTCCTTTCATTCAGTCAGTAGCTTCAAACATTTCTGGTATATGAATAACATGATGTTTTTCAATGGCAAAAATCAATGAATATTGTAAATGCACAAACAGTAATTTCTCCGCATTGCAAGGTGCAATTCTGAAATTTTTTGCTTTTTCCTGCTCCTCTTAGCATGATAAAGAAGATTCAAAGAGAGTGAGATGCCAGCTCCTTTCATTCAGTCAGTAGCTTCAATCATTTCTGGACGTTTTTCAATGGCAAAAATCAATGAATATTGTAAATGCACAAACAGTAATTTCTCCGCATTGCAAGGTGCAATTCTGAAATTTTTTGCTTTTTCCTGCTCCTCTTAGCATGATAAAGAAGATTCAAAGAGAGTGAGATGTCAGCTCCTTTCATTCAGTCATCAGCTTCAAACATTTCTGATATATGAATAACATGATGTTTTTCAATGGCAAAAATCAATGAATATTGTAAATGCACAAACAGTAATTTCTCCGCATTGCAAGGTGCAATTCTGAAATTTTTTGCTTTTTCCTGCTCCTCTTAGCATGATAAAGAAGATTCAAAGAGAGTGAGATGCCAGCTCCTTTCATTCAGTCAGTAGCTTCAAACATTTCTGGTATATGAATAACATGATGTTTTTTAATGGCAAAAATCAATGAATATTGTAAATGCACAAACAATAATTTCTCCGCATTGCAAGGTGCAAGTCTGAAATTTTTTGCTTTTTCCTGCTCCTCTTAGCATGATAAAGAAGATTCAAAGAGAGTGAGATGCCAGCTCCTTTCATTCAGTCAGTAGCTTCAATCATTTCTGGATGTTTTTCAATGGCAAAAATCAATGAATATTGTAAATGCACAAACTGTAATTTCTCCGCATTGCAAGGTGCAATTCTGAAATTTTTTGCTTTTTCCTGCTCCTCTTAGCATGATAAAGAAGATTCAAAGAGAGTGAGATGCCAGCTACTTTCATTCAGTCAGTAGCTTCAATCATTTCTGGACGTTTTTCAATGGTAAAAATCAATGAATATTGTAAATGCACAAACAGTAATTTCTCCACATTGCAAGGTGCAATTCTGAAATTTTTTGCTTTTTCCTGCTCCTCTTAGCATGATAAAGAAGATTCAAAGAGAGTGAGATGCCAGCTCCTTTCATTCAGTCAGTAGCTTCAAACATTTCTGATATATGAATGACATGATGTTTTTCATGGCAAAAATCAATGAATATTGTAAATGCACAAACAGTAATTTCTCCGCATTGCAAGGTGCAATTCTGAAATTTTTTGCTTTTTCCTGCTCCTCTTAGCATGATAAAGAAGATTCAAAGAGAGTGAGATGCCAGCTCCTTTCATTCAGTCAGTAGCTTCAAACATTTCTGGTATATGAATAACATGATGTTTTTCAATGGCAAAAATCAATGAATATTGTAAATGCACAAACAGTAATTTCTCCGCATTGCAAGGTGCAATTCTGAAATTTTTTGCTTTTTCCTGCTCCTCTTAGCATGATAAAGAAGATTCAAAGAGAGTGAGATGCCAGCTCCTTTCATTCAGTCAGTAGCTTCAAACATTTCTGGTATATGAATAACATGATGTTTTTCAATGGCAAAAATCAATGAATATTGTAAATGCACAAACAGTAATTTCTCCGCATTGCAAGGTGCAAGTCTGAAATTTTTTGCTTTTTCCTGCTCCTCTTAGCATGATAAAGAAGATTCAAAGAGAGTGAGATGCCAGCTACTTTCATTCAGTCAGTAGCTTCAATCATTTCTGGACGTTTTTCAATGGTAAAAATCAATGAATATTGTAAATGCACAAACAGTAATTTCTCCACATTGCAAGGTGCAATTCTGAAATTTTTTGCTTTTTCCTGCTCCTCTTAGCATGATAAAGAAGATTCAAAGAGAGTGAGATGCCAGCTCCTTTCATTCAGTCAGTAGCTTCAAACATTTCTGGTATATGAATAACATGATGTTTTTCAATGGCAAAAATCAATGAATATTGTAAATGCACAAACAGTAATTTCTCCGTATTGCAAGGTGCAATTCTGAAATTTTTTGCTTTTTCCTGCTCCTCTTAGCATGATAAAGAAGATTCAAAGAGAGTGAGATGCCAGCTCCTTTCATTCAGTCAGTAGCTTCAATCATTTCTGGATGTTTTTCAATGGCAAAAATCAATGAATATTGTAAATGCACAAACTGTAATTTCTCCGCATTGCAAGGTGCAATTCTGAAATTTTTTGCTTTTTCCTGCTCCTCTTAGCATGATAAAGAAGATTCAAAGAGAGTGAGATGCCAGCTCCTTTCATTCAGTCAGTAGCTTCAATCATTTCTGGACGTTTTTCAATGGCAAAAATCAATGAATATTGTAAATGCACAAACAGTAATTTCTCCGCATTGCAAGGTGCAATTCTGAAATTTTTTGCTTTTTCCTGCTCCTCTTAGCATGATAAAGAAGATTCAAAGAGAGTGAGATGCCAGCTCCTTTCATTCAGTCAGTACCTTCAATCATTTCTGGACGTTTTTCAATGGCAAAAATCAATGAATATTGTAAATGCACAAACAGTAATTTCTCCGCATTGCAAGGTGCAATTCTGAAATTTTTTGCTTTTTCCCGCTCCTCTTAGCATGATAAAGAAGATTCAAAGAGAGTGAGGTGCCAGCTCCTTTCATTCAGTCAGTAGCTTCAAACATTTCTGGTATATGAATAACATGTTTTTCAATGGCAAAAATCAATGAATATTGTAAATGCACAAACAGTAATTTCTCCGCATTGCAAGGTGCAATTCTGAAATTTTTTGCTTTTTCCTGCTCCTCTTAGCATGATAAAGAAGATTCAAAGAGAGTGAGATGCCAGCTCCTTTCATTCAGTCAGTAGCTTCAATCATTTCTGGACGTTTTTCAATGGCAAAAATCAATGAATATTGTAAATGCACAAACAGTAATTTCTCCGCATTGCAAGGTGCAATTCTGAAATTTTTTGCTTTTTCCTGCTCCTCTTAGCATGATAAAGAAGATTCAAAGAGAGTGAGATGCCAGCTCCTTTCATTCAGTCAGTAGCTTCAATCATTTCTGGACGTTTTTCAATGGCAAAAATCAATGAATATTGTAAATGCACAAACAGTAATTTCTCCGCATTGCAAGGTGCAATTCTGAAATTTTTTGCTTTTTCCTGCTCCTCTTAGCATGATAAAGAAGATTCAAAGAGAGTGAGATGCCAGCTCCTTTCATTCAGTCAGTAGCTTCAAACATTTCTGGTATATGAATAACATGATGTTTTTTAATGGCAAAAATCAATGAATATTGTAAATGCACAAACAATAATTTCTCCGCATTGCAAGGTGCAAGTCTGAAATTTTTTGCTTTTTCCTGCTCCTCTTAGCATGATAAAGAAGATTCAAAGAGAGTGAGATGCCAGCTCCTTTCATTCAGTCAGTAGCTTCAATCATTTCTGGATGTTTTTCAATGGCAAAAATCAATGAATATTGTAAATGCACAAACTGTAATTTCTCCGCATTGCAAGGTGCAATTCTGAAATTTTTTGCTTTTTCCTGCTCCTCTTAGCATGATAAAGAAGATTCAAAGAGAGTGAGATGCCAGCTACTTTCATTCAGTCAGTAGCTTCAATCATTTCTGGACGTTTTTCAATGGTAAAAATCAATGAATATTGTAAATGCACAAACAGTAATTTCTCCACATTGCAAGGTGCAATTCTGAAATTTTTTGCTTTTTCCTGCTCCTCTTAGCATGATAAAGAAGATTCAAAGAGAGTGAGATGCCAGCTCCTTTCATTCAGTCAGTAGCTTCAAACATTTCTGATATATGAATGACATGATGTTTTTCATGGCAAAAATCAATGAATATTGTAAATGCACAAACAGTAATTTCTCCGCATTGCAAGGTGCAATTCTGAAATTTTTTGCTTTTTCCTGCTCCTCTTAGCATGATAAAGAAGATTCAAAGAGAGTGAGATGCCAGCTCCTTTCATTCAGTCAGTAGCTTCAAACATTTCTGGTATATGAATAACATGATGTTTTTCAATGGCAAAAATCAATGAATATTGTAAATGCACAAACAGTAATTTCTCCGCATTGCAAGGTGCAATTCTGAAATTTTTTGCTTTTTCCTGCTCCTCTTAGCATGATAAAGAAGATTCAAAGAGAGTGAGATGCCAGCTCCTTTCATTCAGTCAGTAGCTTCAATCATTTCTGGACGTTTTTCAATGGCAAAAATCAATGAATATTGTAAATGCACAAACAGTAATTTCTCCGCATTGCAAGGTGCAATTCTGAAATTTTTTGCTTTTTCCTGCTCCTCTTAGCATGATAAAGAAGATTCAAAGAGAGTGAGATGTCAGCTCCTTTCATTCAGTCATCAGCTTCAAACATTTCTGATATATGAATAACATGATGTTTTTCAATGGCAAAAATCAATGAATATTGTAAATGCACAAACAGTAATTTCTCCGCATTGCAAGGTGCAATTCTGAAATTTTTTGCTTTTTCCTGCTCCTCTTAGCATGATAAAGAAGATTCAAAGAGAGTGAGATGCCAGCTCCTTTCATTCAGTCAGTAGCTTCAATCATTTCTGGACGTTTTTCAATGGCAAAAATCAATGAATATTGTAAATGCACAAACAGTAATTTCTCCGCATTGCAAGGTGCAATTCTGAAATTTTTTGCTTTTTCCTGCTCCTCTTAGCATGATAAAGAAGATTCAAAGAGAGTGAGATGCCAGCTCCTTTCATTCAGTCAGTAGCTTCAATCATTTCTGGACGTTTTTCAATGGCAAAAATCAATGAATATTGTAAATGCACAAACAGTAATTTCTCCGCATTGCAAGGTGCAATTCTGAAATTTTTTGCTTTTTCCTGCTCCTCTTAGCATGATAAACAAGATTCAAAGAGAGTGAGATGCCAGCTCCTTTCATTCAGTCAGTAGCTTCAATCATTTCTGGACGTTTTTCAATGGCAAAAATCAATGAATATTGTAAATGCACAAACAGTAATTTCTCCGCATTGCAAGGTGCAATTCTGAAATTTTTTGCTTTTTCCTGCTCCTCTTAGCATGATAAAGAAGATTCAAAGAGAGTGAGATGCCAGCTCCTTTCATTCAGTCAGTAGCTTCAAACATTTCTGGTATATGAATAACATGATGTTTTTTAATGGCAAAAATCAATGAATATTGTAAATGCACAAACAATAATTTCTCCGCATTGCAAGGTGCAAGTCTGAAATTTTTTGCTTTTTCCTGCTCCTCTTAGCATGATAAAGAAGATTCAAAGAGAGTGAGATGCCAGCTCCTTTCATTCAGTCAGTAGCTTCAATCATTTCTGGATGTTTTTCAATGGCAAAAATCAATGAATATTGTAAATGCACAAACTGTAATTTCTCCGCATTGCAAGGTGCAATTCTGAAATTTTTTGCTTTTTCCTGCTCCTCTTAGCATGATAAAGAAGATTCAAAGAGAGTGAGATGCCAGCTCCTTTCATTCAGTCAGTAGCTTCAATCATTTCTGGACGTTTTTCAATGGCAAAAATCAATGAATATTGTAAATGCACAAACAGTAATTTCTCCGCATTGCAAGGTGCAATTCTGAAATTTTTTGCTTTTTCCTGCTCCTCTTAGCATGATAAAGAAGATTCAAAGAGAGTGAGATGCCAGCTCCTTTCATTCAGTCAGTAGCTTCAATCATTTCTGGACGTTTTTCAATGGCAAAAATCAATGAATATTGTAAATGCACAAACAGTAATTTCTCCGCATTGCAAGGTGCAATTCTGAAATTTTTTGCTTTTTCCTGCTCCTCTTAGCATGATAAAGAAGATTCAAAGAGAGTGAGATGCCAGCTCCTTTCATTCAGTCAGTAGCTTCAAACATTTCTGGTATATGAATAACATGATGTTTTTTAATGGCAAAAATCAATGAATATTGTAAATGCACAAACAATAATTTCTCCGCATTGCAAGGTGCAAGTCTGAAATTTTTTGCTTTTTCCTGCTCCTCTTAGCATGATAAAGAAGATTCAAAGAGAGTGAGATGCCAGCTCCTTTCATTCAGTCAGTAGCTTCAATCATTTCTGGATGTTTTTCAATGGCAAAAATCAATGAATATTGTAAATGCACAAACTGTAATTTCTCCGCATTGCAAGGTGCAATTCTGAAATTTTTTGCTTTTTCCTGCTCCTCTTAGCATGATAAAGAAGATTCAAAGAGAGTGAGATGCCAGCTACTTTCATTCAGTCAGTAGCTTCAATCATTTCTGGACGTTTTTCAATGGTAAAAATCAATGAATATTGTAAATGCACAAACAGTAATTTCTCCACATTGCAAGGTGCAATTCTGAAATTTTTTGCTTTTTCCTGCTCCTCTTAGCATGATAAAGAAGATTCAAAGAGAGTGAGATGCCAGCTCCTTTCATTCAGTCAGTAGCTTCAAACATTTCTGATATATGAATGACATGATGTTTTTCATGGCAAAAATCAATGAATATTGTAAATGCACAAACAGTAATTTCTCCGCATTGCAAGGTGCAATTCTGAAATTTTTTGCTTTTTCCTGCTCCTCTTAGCATGATAAAGAAGATTCAAAGAGAGTGAGATGCCAGCTCCTTTCATTCAGTCAGTAGCTTCAAACATTTCTGGTATATGAATAACATGATGTTTTTCAATGGCAAAAATCAATGAATATTGTAAATGCACAAACAGTAATTTCTCCGCATTGCAAGGTGCAATTCTGAAATTTTTTGCTTTTTCCTGCTCCTCTTAGCATGATAAAGAAGATTCAAAGAGAGTGAGATGCCAGCTCCTTTCATTCAGTCAGTAGCTTCAATCATTTCTGGACGTTTTTCAATGGCAAAAATCAATGAATATTGTAAATGCACAAACAGTAATTTCTCCGCATTGCAAGGTGCAATTCTGAAATTTTTTGCTTTTTCCTGCTCCTCTTAGCATGATAAAGAAGATTCAAAGAGAGTGAGATGTCAGCTCCTTTCATTCAGTCATCAGCTTCAAACATTTCTGATATATGAATAACATGATGTTTTTCAATGGCAAAAATCAATGAATATTGTAAATGCACAAACAGTAATTTCTCCGCATTGCAAGGTGCAATTCTGAAATTTTTTGCTTTTTCCTGCTCCTCTTAGCATGATAAAGAAGATTCAAAGAGAGTGAGATGCCAGCTCCTTTCATTCAGTCAGTAGCTTCAATCATTTCTGGACGTTTTTCAATGGCAAAAATCAATGAATATTGTAAATGCACAAACAGTAATTTCTCCGCATTGCAAGGTGCAATTCTGAAATTTTTTGCTTTTTCCTGCTCCTCTTAGCATGATAAAGAAGATTCAAAGAGAGTGAGATGCCAGCTCCTTTCATTCAGTCAGTAGCTTCAATCATTTCTGGACGTTTTTCAATGGCAAAAATCAATGAATATTGTAAATGCACAAACAGTAATTTCTCCGCATTGCAAGGTGCAATTCTGAAATTTTTTGCTTTTTCCTGCTCCTCTTAGCATGATAAACAAGATTCAAAGAGAGTGAGATGCCAGCTCCTTTCATTCAGTCAGTAGCTTCAATCATTTCTGGACGTTTTTCAATGGCAAAAATCAATGAATATTGTAAATGCACAAACAGTAATTTCTCCGCATTGCAAGGTGCAATTCTGAAATTTTTTGCTTTTTCCTGCTCCTCTTAGCATGATAAAGAAGATTCAAAGAGAGTGAGATGCCAGCTCCTTTCATTCAGTCAGTAGCTTCAAACATTTCTGGTATATGAATAACATGATGTTTTTCAATGGCAAAAATCAATGAATATTGTAAATGCACAAACAGTAATTTCTCCGCATTGCAAGGTGCAAGTCTGAAATTTTTTGCTTTTTCCTGCTCCTCTTAGCATGATAAAGAAGATTCAAAGAGAGTGAGATGCCAGCTACTTTCATTCAGTCAGTAGCTTCAATCATTTCTGGACGTTTTTCAATGGTAAAAATCAATGAATATTGTAAATGCACAAACAGTAATTTCTCCACATTGCAAGGTGCAATTCTGAAATTTTTTGCTTTTTCCTGCTCCTCTTAGCATGATAAAGAAGATTCAAAGAGAGTGAGATGCCAGCTCCTTTCATTCAGTCAGTAGCTTCAAACATTTCTGGTATATGAATAACATGATGTTTTTCAATGGCAAAAATCAATGAATATTGTAAATGCACAAACAGTAATTTCTCCGCATTGCAAGGTGCAATTCTGAAATTTTTTGCTTTTTCCTGCTCCTCTTAGCATGATAAAGAAGATTCAAAGAGAGTGAGATGCCAGCTCCTTTCATTCAGTCAGTAGCTTCAAACATTTCTGGTATATGAATAACATGATGTTTTTCAATGGCAAAAATCAATGAATATTGTAAATGCACAAACAGTAATTTCTCCGCATTGCAAGGTGCAAGTCTGAAATTTTTTGCTTTTTCCTGCTCCTCTTAGCATGATAAAGAAGATTCAAAGAGAGTGAGATGCCAGCTACTTTCATTCAGTCAGTAGCTTCAATCATTTCTGGACGTTTTTCAATGGTAAAAGTCAATGAATATTGTAAATGCACAAACAGTAATTTCTCCACATTGCAAGGTGCAATTCTGAAATTTTTTGCTTTTTCCTGCTCCTCTTAGCATGATAAAGAAGATTCAAAGAGAGTGAGATGCCAGCTCCTTTCATTCAGTCAGTAGCTTCAAACATTTCTGGTATATGAATAACATGATGTTTTTCAATGGCAAAAATCAATGAATATTGTAAATGCACAAACAGTAATTTCTCCGTATTGCAAGGTGCAATTCTGAAATTTTTTGCTTTTTCCTGCTCCTCTTAGCATGATAAAGATTCAAAGAGAGTGAGATGCCAGCTCCTTTCATTCAGTCAGTAGCTTCAATCATTTCTGGATGTTTTTCAATGGCAAAAATCAATGAATATTGTAAATGCACAAACTGTAATTTCTCCGCATTGCAAGGTGCAATTCTGAAATTTTTTGCTTTTTCCTGCTCCTCTTAGCATGATAAAGAAGATTCAAAGAGAGTGAGATGCCAGCTCCTTTCATTCAGTCAGTAGCTTCAATCATTTCTGGACGTTTTTCAATGGCAAAAATCAATGAATATTGTAAATGCACAAACAGTAATTTCTCCGCATTGCAAGGTGCAATTCTGAAATTTTTTGCTTTTTCCTGCTCCTCTTAGCATGATAAAGAAGATTCAAAGAGAGTGAGATGCCAGCTCCTTTCATTCAGTCAGTACCTTCAATCATTTCTGGACGTTTTTCAATGGCAAAAATCAATGAATATTGTAAATGCACAAACAGTAATTTCTCCGCATTGCAAGGTGCAATTCTGAAATTTTTTGCTTTTTCCCACTCCTCTTAGCATGATAAAGAAGATTCAAAGAGAGTGAGGTGCCAGCTCCTTTCATTCAGTCAGTAGCTTCAAACATTTCTGGTATATGAATAACATGTTTTTCAATGGCAAAAATCAATGAATATTGTAAATGCACAAACAGTAATTTCTCCGCATTGCAAGGTGCAATTCTGAAATTTTTTGCTTTTTCCTGCTCCTCTTAGCATGATAAAGAAGATTCAAAGAGAGTGAGATGCCAGCTCCTTTCATTCAGTCAGTAGCTTCAATCATTTCTGGACATTTTTCAATGGCAAAAATCAATGAATATTGTAAATGCACAAACAGTAATTTCTCCGCATTGGAAGGTGCAATTCTGAAATTTTTTGCTTTTTCCTGCTCCTCTTAGCATGATAAAGAAGATTCAAAGAGAGTGAGATGCCAGCTCCTTTCATTCAGTCAGTAGCTTCAATCATTTCTGGACGTTTTTCAATGGCAAAAATCAATGAATATTGTAAATGCACAAACAGTAATTTCTCCGCATTGCAAGGTGCAATTCTGAAATTTTTTGCTTTTTCCTGCTCCTCTTAGCATGATAAAGAAGATTCAAAGAGAGTGAGATGCCAGCTCCTTTCATTCAGTCAGTAGCTTCAAACATTTCTGGTATATGAATAACATGATGTTTTTCAATGGCAAAAATCAATGAATATTGTAAATGCACAAACAATAATTTCTCCGCATTGCAAGGTGCAAGTCTGAAATTTTTTGCTTTTTCCTGCTCCTCTTAGCATGATAAAGAAGATTCAAAGAGAGTGAGATGCCAGCTACTTTCATTCAGTCAGTAGCTTCAATCATTTCTGGACGTTTTTCAATGGTAAAAATCAATGAATATTGTAAATGCACAAACAGTAATTTCTCCACATTGCAAGGTGCAATTCTGAAATTTTTTGCTTTTTCCTGCTCCTCTTAGCATGATAAAGAAGATTCAAAGAGAGTGAGATGCCAGCTCCTTTCATTCAGTCAGTAGCTTCAAACATTTCTGATATATGAATGACATGATGTTTTTCAATGGCAAAAATCAATGAATATTGTAAATGCACAAACAGTAATTTCTCCGCATTGCAAGGTGCAATTCTGAAATTTTTTGCTTTTTCCTGCTCCTCTTAGCATGATAAAGAAGATTCAAAGAGAGTGAGATGCCAGCTCCTTTCATTCAGTCAGTAGCTTCAAACATTTCTGGTATATGAATAACATGATGTTTTTCAATGGCAAAAATCAATGAATATTGTAAATGCACAAACAGTAATTTCTCCGCATTGCAAGGTGCAATTCTGAAATTTTTTGCTTTTTCCTGCTCCTCTTAGCATGATAAAGAAGATTCAAAGAGAGTGAGATGCCAGCTCCTTTCATTCAGTCAGTAGCTTCAATCATTTCTGGACGTTTTTCAATGGCAAAAATCAATGAATATTGTAAATGCACAAACAGTAATTTCTCCGCATTGCAAGGTGCAATTCTGAAATTTTTTGCTTTTTCCTGCTCCTCTTAGCATGATAAAGAAGATTCAAAGAGAGTGAGATGTCAGCTCCTTTCATTCAGTCATCAGCTTCAAACATTTCTGATATATGAATAACATGATGTTTTTCAATGGCAAAAATCAATGAATATTGTAAATGCACAAACAGTAATTTCTCCGCATTGCAAGGTGCAATTCTGAAATTTTTTGCTTTTTCCTGCTCCTCTTAGCATGATAAAGAAGATTCAAAGAGAGTGAGATGCCAGCTCCTTTCATTCAGTCAGTAGCTTCAATCATTTCTGGACGTTTTTCAATGGCAAAAATCAATGAATATTGTAAATGCACAAACAGTAATTTCTCCGCATTGCAAGGTGCAATTCTGAAATTTTTTGCTTTTTCCTGCTCCTCTTAGCATGATAAAGAAGATTCAAAGAGAGTGAGATGCCAGCTCCTTTCATTCAGTCAGTAGCTTCAATCATTTCTGGACGTTTTTCAATGGCAAAAATCAATGAATATTGTAAATGCACAAACAGTAATTTCTCCGCATTGCAAGGTGCAATTCTGAAATTTTTTGCTTTTTCCTGCTCCTCTTAGCATGATAAAGAAGATTCAAAGAGAGTGAGATGCCAGCTCCTTTCATTCAGTCAGTAGCTTCAAACATTTCTGGTATATGAATAACATGATGTTTTTCAATGGCAAAAATCAATGAATATTGTAAATGCACAAACAATAATTTCTCCGCATTGCAAGGTGCAAGTCTGAAATTTTTTGCTTTTTCCTGCTCCTCTTAGCATGATAAAGAAGATTCAAAGAGAGTGAGATGCCAGCTACTTTCATTCAGTCAGTAGCTTCAATCATTTCTGGACGTTTTTCAATGGTAAAAATCAATGAATATTGTAAATGCACAAACAGTAATTTCTCCACATTGCAAGGTGCAATTCTGAAATTTTTTGCTTTTTCCTGCTCCTCTTAGCATGATAAAGAAGATTCAAAGAGAGTGAGATGCCAGCTCCTTTCATTCAGTCAGTAGCTTCAAACATTTCTGATATATGAATGACATGATGTTTTTCAATGGCAAAAATCAATGAATATTGTAAATGCACAAACAGTAATTTCTCCGCATTGCAAGGTGCAATTCTGAAATTTTTTGCTTTTTCCTGCTCCTCTTAGCATGATAAAGAAGATTCAAAGAGAGTGAGATGCCAGCTCCTTTCATTCAGTCAGTAGCTTCAAACATTTCTGGTATATGAATAACATGATGTTTTTCAATGGCAAAAATCAATGAATATTGTAAATGCACAAACAGTAATTTCTCCGCATTGCAAGGTGCAATTCTGAAATTTTTTGCTTTTTCCTGCTCCTCTTAGCATGATAAAGAAGATTCAAAGAGAGTGAGATGCCAGCTCCTTTCATTCAGTCAGTAGCTTCAATCATTTCTGGACGTTTTTCAATGGCAAAAATCAATGAATATTTTAAATGCACAAACAGTAATTTCTCCGCATTGCAAGGTGCAATTCTGAAATTTTTTGCTTTTTCCTGCTCCTCTTAGCATGATAAAGAAGATTCAAAGAGAGTGAGATGTCAGCTCCTTTCATTCAGTCATCAGCTTCAAACATTTCTGATATATGAATAACATGATGTTTTTCAATGGCAAAAATCAATGAATATTGTAAATGCACAAACAGTAATTTCTCCGCATTGCAAGGTGCAATTCTGAAATTTTTTGCTTTTTCCTGCTCCTCTTAGCATGATAAAGAAGATTCAAAGAGAGTGAGATGCCAGCTCCTTTCATTCAGTCAGTAGCTTCAATCATTTCTGGACGTTTTTCAATGGCAAAAATCAATGAATATTGTAAATGCACAAACAGTAATTTCTCCGCATTGCAAGGTGCAATTCTGAAATTTTTTGCTTTTTCCTGCTCCTCTTAGCATGATAAAGAAGATTCAAAGAGAGTGAGATGCCAGCTCCTTTCATTCAGTCAGTAGCTTCAATCATTTCTGGACGTTTTTCAATGGCAAAAATCAATGAATATTGTAAATGCACAAACAGTAATTTCTCCGCATTGCAAGGTGCAATTCTGAAATTTTTTGCTTTTTCCTGCTCCTCTTAGCATGATAAAGAAGATTCAAAGAGAGTGAGATGCCAGCTCCTTTCATTCAGTCAGTAGCTTCAATCATTTCTGGTATGTGAATAACATGATGTTTTTCAATAGCAAAAATCAATGAATATTGTAAATGCACAAACAGTAATTTCTCCGCATTGCAAGGTGCAATTCTGAAATTTTTTGCTTTTTCCTGCTCCTCTTAGCATGATAAAGAAGATTCAAAGAGAGTGAGATGCCAGCTCCTTTCATTCAGTCAGTAGCTTCAATCATTTCTGGACGTTTTTCAATGGCAAAAATCAATGAATATTGTAAATGCACAAACAGTAATTTCTCCGCATTGCAAGGTGCAATTGTGAAATTTTTTGCTTTTTCCTGCTCCTCTTAGCATGATAAAGAAGATTCAAAGAGAGTGAGATGCCAGCTCCTTTCATTCAGTCAGTAGCTTCAATCATTTCTGGACGTTTTTCAATGGCAAAAATCAATGAATATTGTAAATGCACAAACAGTAATTTCTCCGCATTGCAAGGTGCAATTCTGAAATTTTTTGCTTTTTCCTGCTCCTCTTAGCATGATAAAGAAGATTCAAAGAGAGTGAGATGCCAGCTCCTTTCATTCAGTCAGTAGCTTCAAACATTTCTGGTATATGAATAACATGATGTTTTTCAATGGCAAAAATCAATGAATATTGTAAATGCACAAACAGTAATTTCTCCGCATTGCAAGGTGCAAGTCTGAAATTTTTTGCTTTTTCCTGCTCCTCTTAGCATGATAAAGAAGATTCAAAGAGAGTGAGATGCCAGCTACTTTCATTCAGTCAGTAGCTTCAATCATTTCTGGACGTTTTTCAATGGTAAAAATCAATGAATATTGTAAATGCACAAACAGTAATTTCTCCACATTGCAAGGTGCAATTCTGAAATTTTTTGCTTTTTCCTGCTCCTCTTAGCATGATAAAGAAGATTCAAAGAGAGTGAGATGCCAGCTCCTTTCATTCAGTCAGTAGCTTCAAACATTTCTGGTATATGAATAACATGATGTTTTTCAATGGCAAAAATCAATGAATATTGTAAATGCACAAACAGTAATTTCTCCGCATTGCAAGGTGCAATTCTGAAATTTTTTGCTTTTTCCTGCTCCTCTTAGCATGATAAAGAAGATTCAAAGAGAGTGAGATGCCAGCTCCTTTCATTCAGTCAGTAGCTTCAAACATTTCTGGTATATGAATAACATGATGTTTTTCAATGGCAAAAATCAATGAATATTGTAAATGCACAAACAGTAATTTCTCCGCATTGCAAGGTGCAAGTCTGAAATTTTTTGCTTTTTCCTGCTCCTCTTAGCATGATAAAGAAGATTCAAAGAGAGTGAGATGCCAGCTACTTTCATTCAGTCAGTAGCTTCAATCATTTCTGGACGTTTTTCAATGGTAAAAGTCAATGAATATTGTAAATGCACAAACAGTAATTTCTCCACACTGCAAGGTGCAATTCTGAAATTTTTTGCTTTTTCCTGCTCCTCTTAGCATGATAAAGAAGATTCAAAGAGAGTGAGATGCCAGCTCCTTTCATTCAGTCAGTAGCTTCAAACATTTCTGGTATATGAATAACATAATGTTTTTCAATGGCAAAAATCAATGAATATTGTAAATGCACAAACAGTAATTTCTCCGTATTGCAAGGTGCAATTCTGAAATTTTTTGCTTTTTCCTGCTCCTCTTAGCATGATAAAG
Source organism: Phyllobates terribilis (assembly GCF_046119375.1). NCBI lineage: Eukaryota > Metazoa > Chordata > Amphibia > Anura > Dendrobatidae > Phyllobates > Phyllobates terribilis. The sequence continues at coordinate 123,281 of NW_027364383.1, forward strand.
ATTCAAAGAGAGTGAGATGCCAGCTCCTTTCATTCAGTCAGTAGCTTCAAACATTTCTGGTATATGAATAACATGATGTTTTTCAATGGCAAAAATCAATGAATATTGTAAATGCACAAACAGTAATTTCTCCGCATTGCAAGGTGCAAGTCTGAAATTTTTTGCTTTTTCCTGCTCCTCTTAGCATGATAAAGAAGATTCAAAGAGAGTGAGATGCCAGCTACTTTCATTCAGTCAGTAGCTTCAATCATTTCTGGACGTTTTTCAATGGTAAAAATCAATGAATATTGTAAATGCACAAACAGTAATTTCTCCACATTGCAAGGTGCAATTCTGAAATTTTTTGCTTTTTCCTGCTCCTCTTAGCATGATAAAGAAGATTCAAAGAGAGTGAGATGCCAGCTCCTTTCATTCAGTCAGTAGCTTCAAACATTTCTGGTATATGAATAACATGATGTTTTTCAATGGCAAAAATCAATGAATATTGTAAATGCACAAACAGTAATTTCTCCGCATTGCAAGGTGCAATTCTGAAATTTTTTGCTTTTTCCTGCTCCTCTTAGCATGATAAAGAAGATTCAAAGAGAGTGAGATGCCAGCTCCTTTCATTCAGTCAGTAGCTTCAAACATTTCTGGTATATGAATAACATGATGTTTTTCAATGGCAAAAATCAATGAATATTGTAAATGCACAAACAGTAATTTCTCCGCATTGCAAGGTGCAAGTCTGAAATTTTTTGCTTTTTCCTGCTCCTCTTAGCATGATAAAGAAGATTCAAAGAGAGTGAGATGCCAGCTACTTTCATTCAGTCAGTAGCTTCAATCATTTCTGGACGTTTTTCAATGGTAAAAGTCAATGAATATTGTAAATGCACAAACAGTAATTTCTCCACATTGCAAGGTGCAATTCTGAAATTTTTTGCTTTTTCCTGCTCCTCTTAGCATGATAAAGAAGATTCAAAGAGAGTGAGATGCCAGCTCCTTTCATTCAGTCAGTAGCTTCAAACATTTCTGGTATATGAATAACATGATGTTTTTCAATGGCAAAAATCAATGAATATTGTAAATGCACAAACAGTAATTTCTCCGTATTGCAAGGTGCAATTCTGAAATTTTTTGCTTTTTCCTGCTCCTCTTAGCATGATAAAGATTCAAAGAGAGTGAGATGCCAGCTCCTTTCATTCAGTCAGTAGCTTCAATCATTTCTGGATGTTTTTCAATGGCAAAAATCAATGAATATTGTAAATGCACAAACTGTAATTTCTCCGCATTGCAAGGTGCAATTCTGAAATTTTTTGCTTTTTCCTGCTCCTCTTAGCATGATAAAGAAGATTCAAAGAGAGTGAGATGCCAGCTCCTTTCATTCAGTCAGTAGCTTCAATCATTTCTGGACGTTTTTCAATGGCAAAAATCAATGAATATTGTAAATGCACAAACAGTAATTTCTCCGCATTGCAAGGTGCAATTCTGAAATTTTTTGCTTTTTCCTGCTCCTCTTAGCATGATAAAGAAGATTCAAAGAGAGTGAGATGCCAGCTCCTTTCATTCAGTCAGTACCTTCAATCATTTCTGGACGTTTTTCAATGGCAAAAATCAATGAATATTGTAAATGCACAAACAGTAATTTCTCCGCATTGCAAGGTGCAATTCTGAAATTTTTTGCTTTTTCCCACTCCTCTTAGCATGATAAAGAAGATTCAAAGAGAGTGAGGTGCCAGCTCCTTTCATTCAGTCAGTAGCTTCAAACATTTCTGGTATATGAATAACATGTTTTTCAATGGCAAAAATCAATGAATATTGTAAATGCACAAACAGTAATTTCTCCGCATTGCAAGGTGCAATTCTGAAATTTTTTGCTTTTTCCTGCTCCTCTTAGCATGATAAAGAAGATTCAAAGAGAGTGAGATGCCAGCTCCTTTCATTCAGTCAGTAGCTTCAATCATTTCTGGACGTTTTTCAATGGCAAAAATCAATGAATATTGTAAATGCACAAACAGTAATTTCTCCGCATTGCAAGGTGCAATTCTGAAATTTTTTGCTTTTTCCTGCTCCTCTTAGCATGATAAAGAAGATTCAAAGAGAGTGAGATGCCAGCTCCTTTCATTCAGTCAGTAGCTTCAATCATTTCTGGACGTTTTTCAATGGCAAAAATCAATGAATATTGTAAATGCACAAACAGTAATTTCTCCGCATTGCAAGGTGCAATTCTGAAATTTTTTGCTTTTTCCTGCTCCTCTTAGCATGATAAAGAAGATTCAAAGAGAGTGAGATGCCAGCTCCTTTCATTCAGTCAGTAGCTTCAAACATTTCTGGTATATGAATAACATGATGTTTTTCAATGGCAAAAATCAATGAATATTGTAAATGCACAAACAATAATTTCTCCGCATTGCAAGGTGCAAGTCTGAAATTTTTTGCTTTTTCCTGCTCCTCTTAGCATGATAAAGAAGATTCAAAGAGAGTGAGATGCCAGCTACTTTCATTCAGTCAGTAGCTTCAATCATTTCTGGACGTTTTTCAATGGTAAAAATCAATGAATATTGTAAATGCACAAACAGTAATTTCTCCACATTGCAAGGTGCAATTCTGAAATTTTTTGCTTTTTCCTGCTCCTCTTAGCATGATAAAGAAGATTCAAAGAGAGTGAGATGCCAGCTCCTTTCATTCAGTCAGTAGCTTCAAACATTTCTGATATATGAATGACATGATGTTTTTCAATGGCAAAAATCAATGAATATTGTAAATGCACAAACAGTAATTTCTCCGCATTGCAAGGTGCAATTCTGAAATTTTTTGCTTTTTCCTGCTCCTCTTAGCATGATAAAGAAGATTCAAAGAGAGTGAGATGCCAGCTCCTTTCATTCAGTCAGTAGCTTCAAACATTTCTGGTATATGAATAACATGATGTTTTTCAATGGCAAAAATCAATGAATATTGTAAATGCACAAACAGTAATTTCTCCGCATTGCAAGGTGCAATTCTGAAATTTTTTGCTTTTTCCTGCTCCTCTTAGCATGATAAAGAAGATTCAAAGAGAGTGAGATGCCAGCTCCTTTCATTCAGTCAGTAGCTTCAATCATTTCTGGACGTTTTTCAATGGCAAAAATCAATGAATATTGTAAATGCACAAACAGTAATTTCTCCGCATTGCAAGGTGCAATTCTGAAATTTTTTGCTTTTTCCTGCTCCTCTTAGCATGATAAAGAAGATTCAAAGAGAGTGAGATGTCAGCTCCTTTCATTCAGTCATCAGCTTCAAACATTTCTGATATATGAATAACATGATGTTTTTCAATGGCAAAAATCAATGAATATTGTAAATGCACAAACAGTAATTTCTCCGCATTGCAAGGTGCAATTCTGAAATTTTTTGCTTTTTCCTGCTCCTCTTAGCATGATAAAGAAGATTCAAAGAGAGTGAGATGCCAGCTCCTTTCATTCAGTCAGTAGCTTCAATCATTTCTGGACGTTTTTCAATGGCAAAAATCAATGAATATTGTAAATGCACAAACAGTAATTTCTCCGCATTGCAAGGTGCAATTCTGAAATTTTTTGCTTTTTCCTGCTCCTCTTAGCATGATAAAGAAGATTCAAAGAGAGTGAGATGCCAGCTCCTTTCATTCAGTCAGTAGCTTCAATCATTTCTGGACGTTTTTCAATGGCAAAAATCAATGAATATTGTAAATGCACAAACAGTAATTTCTCCGCATTGCAAGGTGCAATTCTGAAATTTTTTGCTTTTTCCTGCTCCTCTTAGCATGATAAAGAAGATTCAAAGAGAGTGAGATGCCAGCTCCTTTCATTCAGTCAGTAGCTTCAAACATTTCTGGTATATGAATAACATGATGTTTTTCAATGGCAAAAATCAATGAATATTGTAAATGCACAAACAATAATTTCTCCGCATTGCAAGGTGCAAGTCTGAAATTTTTTGCTTTTTCCTGCTCCTCTTAGCATGATAAAGAAGATTCAAAGAGAGTGAGATGCCAGCTACTTTCATTCAGTCAGTAGCTTCAATCATTTCTGGACGTTTTTCAATGGTAAAAATCAATGAATATTGTAAATGCACAAACAGTAATTTCTCCACATTGCAAGGTGCAATTCTGAAATTTTTTGCTTTTTCCTGCTCCTCTTAGCATGATAAAGAAGATTCAAAGAGAGTGAGATGCCAGCTCCTTTCATTCAGTCAGTAGCTTCAAACATTTCTGATATATGAATGACATGATGTTTTTCAATGGCAAAAATCAATGAATATTGTAAATGCACAAACAGTAATTTCTCCGCATTGCAAGGTGCAATTCTGAAATTTTTTGCTTTTTCCTGCTCCTCTTAGCATGATAAAGAAGATTCAAAGAGAGTGAGATGCCAGCTCCTTTCATTCAGTCAGTAGCTTCAAACATTTCTGGTATATGAATAACATGATGTTTTTCAATGGCAAAAATCAATGAATATTGTAAATGCACAAACAGTAATTTCTCCGCATTGCAAGGTGCAATTCTGAAATTTTTTGCTTTTTCCTGCTCCTCTTAGCATGATAAAGAAGATTCAAAGAGAGTGAGATGCCAGCTCCTTTCATTCAGTCAGTAGCTTCAATCATTTCTGGACGTTTTTCAATGGCAAAAATCAATGAATATTTTAAATGCACAAACAGTAATTTCTCCGCATTGCAAGGTGCAATTCTGAAATTTTTTGCTTTTTCCTGCTCCTCTTAGCATGATAAAGAAGATTCAAAGAGAGTGAGATGTCAGCTCCTTTCATTCAGTCATCAGCTTCAAACATTTCTGATATATGAATAACATGATGTTTTTCAATGGCAAAAATCAATGAATATTGTAAATGCACAAACAGTAATTTCTCCGCATTGCAAGGTGCAATTCTGAAATTTTTTGCTTTTTCCTGCTCCTCTTAGCATGATAAAGAAGATTCAAAGAGAGTGAGATGCCAGCTCCTTTCATTCAGTCAGTAGCTTCAATCATTTCTGGACGTTTTTCAATGGCAAAAATCAATGAATATTGTAAATGCACAAACAGTAATTTCTCCGCATTGCAAGGTGCAATTCTGAAATTTTTTGCTTTTTCCTGCTCCTCTTAGCATGATAAAGAAGATTCAAAGAGAGTGAGATGCCAGCTCCTTTCATTCAGTCAGTAGCTTCAATCATTTCTGGACGTTTTTCAATGGCAAAAATCAATGAATATTGTAAATGCACAAACAGTAATTTCTCCGCATTGCAAGGTGCAATTCTGAAATTTTTTGCTTTTTCCTGCTCCTCTTAGCATGATAAAGAATATTCAAAGAGAGTGAGATGCCAGCTCCTTTCATTCAGTCAGTAGCTTCAATCATTTCTGGTATGTGAATAACATGATGTTTTTCAATAGCAAAAATCAATGAATATTGTAAATGCACAAACAGTAATTTCTCCGCATTGCAAGGTGCAATTCTGAAATTTTTTGCTTTTTCCTGCTCCTCTTAGCATGATAAAGAAGATTCAAAGAGAGTGAGATGCCAGCTCCTTTCATTCAGTCAGTAGCTTCAATCATTTCTGGACGTTTTTCAATGGCAAAAATCAATGAATATTGTAAATGCACAAACAGTAATTTCTCCGCATTGCAAGGTGCAATTGTGAAATTTTTTGCTTTTTCCTGCTCCTCTTAGCATGATAAAGAAGATTCAAAGAGAGTGAGATGCCAGCTCCTTTCATTCAGTCAGTAGCTTCAATCATTTCTGGACGTTTTTCAATGGCAAAAATCAATGAATATTGTAAATGCACAAACAGTAATTTCTCCGCATTGCAAGGTGCAATTCTGAAATTTTTTGCTTTTTACTGCTCCTCTTAGCATGATAAAGAAGATTCAAAGAGAGTGAGATGCCAGCTCCTTTCAGTCAGTCAGTAGCTTCAAACATTTCTGGTATATGAATAACATGATGTTTTTCAATGGCAAAAATCAATGAATATTGTAAATGCACAAACAGTAATTTCTCCGCATTGCAAGGTGCAAGTCTGAAATTTTTTGCTTTTTCCTGCTCCTCTTAGCATGATAAAGAAGATTCAAAGAGAGTGAGATGCCAGCTACTTTCATTCAGTCAGTAGCTTCAATCATTTCTGGACGTTTTTCAATGGTAAAAATCAATGAATATTGTAAATGCACAAACAGTAATTTCTCCACATTGCAAGGTGCAATTCTGAAATTTTTTGCTTTTTCCTGCTCCTCTTAGCATGATAAAGAAGATTCAAAGAGAGTGAGATGCCAGCTCCTTTCATTCAGTCAGTAGCTTCAAACATTTCTGGTATATGAATAACATGATGTTTTCAATGGCAAAAATCAATGAATATTGTAAATGCACAAACAGTAAATTCTCCGCATTGCAAGGTGCAATTCTGAAATTTTTTGCTTTTTCCTGCTCCTCTTAGCATGATAAAGAAGATTCAAAGAGAGTGAGATGCCAGCTCCTTTCATTCAGTCAGTAGCTTCAAACATTTCTGGTATATGAATAACATGATGTTTTTCAATGGCAAAAATCAATGAATATTGTAAATGCACAAACAGTAATTTCTCCGCATTGCAAGGTGCAAGTCTGAAATTTTTTGCTTTTTCCTGCTCCTCTTAGCATGATAAAGAAGATTCAAAGAGAGTGAGATGCCAGCTACTTTCATTCAGTCAGTAGCTTCAATCATTTCTGGACGTTTTTCAATGGTAAAAATCAATGAATATTGTAAATGCACAAACAGTAATTTCTCCACATTGCAAGGTGCAATTCTGAAATTTTTTTCTTTTTCCTGCTCCTCTTAGCATGATAATGAAGATTCAAAGAGAGTGAGATGCCAGCTCCTTTCATTCAGTCAGTAGCTTCAAACATTTCTGGTATATGAATAACATGATGTTTTTCAATGGCAAAAATCAATGAATATTGTAAATGCACAAACAGTAATTTCTCCGCATTGCAAGGTGCAATTCTGAAATTTTTTGCTTTTTCCTGCTCCTCTTAGCATGATAAAGAAGATTCAAAGAGAGTGAGATGCCAGCTCCTTTCATTCAGTCAGTAGCTTCAATCATTTCTGGATGTTTTTCAATGGCAAAAATCAATGAATATTGTAAATGCACAAACTGTAATTTCTCCGCATTGCAAGGTGCAATTCTGAAATTTTTTACTTTTTCCTGCTCCTCTTAGCATGATAAAGAAGATTCAAAGAGAGTGAGATGCCAGCTCCTTTCATTCAGTCAGTAGCTTCAATCATTTCTGGACGTTTTTCAATGGCAAAAATCAATGAATATTGTAAATGCACAAACAGTAATTTCTCCGCATTGCAAGGTGCAATTCTGAAATTTTTTGCTTTTTCCTGCTCCTCTTAGCATGATAAAGAAGATTCAAAGAGAGTGAGATGCCAGCTCCTTTCATTCAGTCAGTACTTTCAATCATTTCTGGACGTTTTTCAATGGCAAAAATCAATGAATATTGTAAATGCACAAACAGTAATTTCTCCGCATTGCAAGGTGCAATTCTGAATTTTTTTGCTTTTTCCCGCTCCTCTTAGCATGATAAAGAAGATTCAAAGAGAGTGAGGTGCCAGCTCCTTTCATTCAGTCAGTAGCTTCAAACATTTCTGGTATATGAATAACATGTTTTTCAATGGCAAAAATCAATGAATATTGTAAATGCACAAACAGTAATTTCTCCGCATTGCAAGGTGCAATTCTGAAATTTTTTTCCTTTTTCCTGCTCCGCTTAGCATGATAAAGAAGATTCAAAGAGAGTGAGATGCCAGCTCCTTTCATTCAGTCAGTAGCTTCAATCATTTCTGGACGTTTTTCAATGGCAAAAATCAATGAATATTGTAAATGCACAAACAGTAATTTCTCCGCATTGCAAGGTGCAATTCTGAAATTTTTTGCTTTTTCCTGCTCCTCTTAGCATGATAAAGAAGATTCAAAGAGAGTGAGATGCCAGCTCCTTTCATTCAGTCAGTAGCTTCAATCATTTCTGGACGTTTTTCAATGGCAAAAATCAATGAATATTGTAAATGCACAAACAGTAATTTCTCCGCATTGCAAGGTGCAATTCTGAAATTTTTTGCTTTTTCATGCTCCTCAGCATGATAAACAAGATTCAAAGAGAGTGAGATGCCAGCTCCTTTCATTCAGTCAGTAGCTTCAGTCATTTCTGGACGTTTTTCAATGGCAAAAATCAATGAATATTGTAAATGCACAAACAGTAATTTCTCCGCATTGCAAGGTGCAATTCTGAAATTTTTTGCTTTTTCCTGCTCCTCTTAGCATGATAAAGAAGATTCAAAGAGAGTGAGATGCCAGCTCCTTTCATTCAGTCAGTAGCTTCAATCATTTCTGGACGTTTTTCAATGGCAAAAATCAATGAATATTGTAAATGCACAAACAGTAATTTCTCCGCATTGCAAGGTGCAATTCTGAAATTTTTTGCTTTTTCCTGCTCCTCTTAGCATGATAAAGAAGATTCAAAGAGAGTGAGATGCCAGCTCCTTTCATTCAGTCAGTAGCTTCAATCATTTCTGGTATATGAATAACATGATGTTTTTCAATAGCAAAAATCAATGAATATTGTAAATGCACAAACAGTAATTTCTCCGCATTGCAAGGTGCAATTCTGAAATTTTTTGCTTTTTCCTGCTCCTCTTAGCATGATAAAGAAGATTCAAAGAGAGTGAGATGCCAGCTCCTTTCATTCAGTCAGTAGCTTCAATCATTTCTGGACGTTTTTCAATGGCAAAAATCAATGAATATTGTAAATGCACAAACAGTAATTTCTCCGCATTGCAAGGTGCAATTCTGAAATTTTTTGCTTTTTCCTGCTCCTCTTAGCATGATAAACATGATTCAAAGAGAGTGAGATGCCAGCTCCTTTCATTCAGTCAGTAGCTTCAATCATTTCTGGACGTTTTTCAATTGCAAAAATCAATGAATATTGTAAATGCACAAACAGTAATTTCTCCGCATTGCAAGGTGCAATTCTGAAATTTTTTGCTTTTTCCTGCTCCTCTTAGCATGATAAAGACGATTCAAAGAGAGTGAGATGCCAGCTACTTGCATTCAGTCAGTAGCTTCAATCATTTCTGGTATATGAATAACATGATGTTTTTCAATGGCAAAAATCAATGAATATTGTAAATGCACAAACAGTAATTTCTCCGCATTGCAAGGTGCAATTCTGAAATTTTTTGCTTTTTCCTGCTCCTCTTAGCATGATAAAGAAGATTCAAAGAGAGTGAGATGCCAGCTACTTTCATTCAGTCAGTAGCTTCAATCATTTCTGGACGTTTTTCAATGGTAAAAATCAATGAATATTGTAAATGCACAAACAGTAATTTCTCCACATTGCAAGGTGCAATTCTGAAATTTTTTTCTTTTTCCTGCTCCTCTTAGCATGATAATGAAGATTCAAAGAGAGTGAGATGCCAGCTCCTTTCATTCAGTCAGTAGCTTCAAACATTTCTGGTATATGAATAACATGATGTTTTTCAATGGCAAAAATCAATGAATATTGTAAATGCACAAACAGTAATTTCTCCGCATTGCAAGGTGCAATTCTGAAATTTTTTGCTTTTTCCTGCTCCTCTTAGCATGATAAAGAAGATTCAAAGAGAGTGAGATGCCAGCTCCTTTCATTCAGTCAGTAGCTTCAATCATTTCTGGACGTTTTTCAATGGCAAAAATCAATGAATATTGTAAATGCACAAACAGTAATTTCTCCGCATTGCAAGGTGCAATTCTGAAATTTTTTGCTTTTTCCTGCTCCTCTTAGCATGATAAAGAAGATTCAAAGAGAGTGAGATGCCAGCTCCTTTCATTCAGTCAGTAGCTTCAAACATTTCTGGTATATGAATAACATGATGTTTTTCAATGGCAAAAATCAATGAATATTGTAAATGCACAAACAGCAATTTCTCCGCATTGCAAGGTGCAAGTCTGAAATTTTTTGCTTTTTCCTGCTCCTCTTAGCATGATAAAGAAGATTCAAAGAGAGTGAGATGCCAGCTATTTTCATTCAGTCAGTAGCTTCAATCATTTCTGGACGTTTTTCAATGTTAAAAATCAATGAATATTGTAAATGCACAGTAATTTCTCCACATTGCAAGGTGCAATTCTGAAATTTTTTGCTTTTTCCTGCTCCTCTTAGCATGATAAAGAAGATTCAAAGAGAGTGAGATGCCAGCTCCTTTCATTCAGTCAGTAGCTTCAAACATTTCTGGTATATGAATAACATGATGTTTTTCAATGGCAAAAATCAATGAATATTGTAAATGCACAAACAGTAATTTCTCCGCATTGCAAGGTGCAATTCTGAAATTTTTTGCTTTTTCCTGCTCCTCTTAGCATGATAAAGAAGATTCAAAGAGAGTGAGATGCCAGCTCCTTTCATTCAGTCAGTAGCTTCAAACATTTCTGGTATATGAATAACATGATGTTTTTCAATGGCAAAAATCAATGAATATTGTAAATGCACAAACAGTAATTTCTCCGCATTGCAAGGTGCAATTCTGAAATTTTTTGCTTTTTCCTGCTCCTCTTAGCATGATAAAGAAGATTCAAAGAGAGTGAGATGCCAGCTCCTTTCATTCAGTCAGTAGCTTCAATCATTTCTGGACGTTTTTCAATGGCAAAAATCAATGAATATTGTAAATGCACAAACAGTAATTTCTCTGCATTGCAAGGTGCAATTCTGAAATTTTTTGCTTTTTCCTGCTCCTCTTAGCATGATAAAGAAGATTCAAAGAGAGTGAGATGTCAGCTCCTTTCATTCAGTCAGTAGCTTCAAACATTTCTGGTATATGAATAACATGATGTTTTTCAATGGCAAAAATCAATGAATATTGTAAATGCACAAACAGTAATTTCTCCGCATTGCAAGGTGCAATTCTGAAATTTTTTGCTTTTTCCTGCTCCTCTTAGCATGATAAAGAAGATTCAAAGAGAGTGAGATGCCAGCTCCTTTCATTCAGTCAGTAGCTTCAATCATTTCTGGACGTTTTTCAATGGCAAAAATCAATGAATATTGTAAATGCACAAACAGTAATTTCTCTGCATTGCAAGGTGCAATTCTGAAATTTTTTGCTTTTTCCTGCTCCTCTTAGCATGATAAAGAAGATTCAAAGAAAGTGAGATGCCAGCTCCTTTCGTTCAGTCAGTAGCTTCAATCATTTCTGGACGTTTTTCAATGGCAAAAATCATTGAATATTATAAATGCACAAACAGTAATTTCTCCGCATTGCAAGGTGCAATTCTGAAATTTTTTACTTTTTCCTGCTCCTCTTAGCATGATAAAGAAGATTCAAAGAGAGTGAGATGCCAGCTCCTTTCATTCAGTCAGTAGCTTCAATCATTTCTGGTATATGAATAACATGATGTTTTTCAATGGCAAAAATCAATGAATATTGTAAATGCACAAACAGTAATTTCTCCGCATTGCAAGGTGCAATTCTGAAATTTTTTGCTTTTTCCTGCTCCTCTTAGCATGATAAAGAAGATTCAAAGAGAGTGAGATGCCAGCTCCTTTCATTCAGTCAGTACTTTCAATCATTTCTGGATGTTTTTCAATGGCAAAAATCAATGAATATTGTAAATGCACAAACAGTAATTTCTCCGCATTGCAAGGTGCAATTCTGAATTTTTTTGCTTTTTCCCGCTCCTCTTAGCATGATAAAGAAGATTCAAAGAGAGTGAGGTGCCAGCTCCTTTCATTCAGTCAGTAGCTTCAAACATTTCTGGTATATGAATAACATGTTTTTCAATGGCAAAAATCAATGAATATTGTAAATGCACAAACAGTAATTTCTCCGCATTGCAAGGTGCAATTCTGAAATTTTTTGCTTTTTCCTGCTCCGCTTAGCATGATAAAGAAGATTCCAAGAGAGTGAGATGCCAGCTCCTTTCATTCAGTCAGTAGCTTCAATCATTTCTGGACGTTTTTCAATGGCAAAAATCAATGAATATTGTAAATGCACAAACAGTAATTTCTCCGCATTGCAAGGTGCAATTCTGAAATTTTTTGCTTTTTCCTGCTCCTCTTAGCATGATAAAGAAGATTCAAAGAGAGTGAGATGCCAGCTCCTTTCATTCAGTCAGTAGCTTCAAACATTTCTGGTATATGAATAACATGATGTTTTTCAATGGCAAAAATCAATGAATATTGTAAATGCACAAAGAGTAATTTCTCCGCATTGCAAGGTGCAAGTCTGAAATTTTTTGCTTTTTCCTGCTCCTCTTAGCATGATAAAGAAGATTCAAAGAGAGTGAGATGCCAGCTACTTTCATTCAGTCAGTAGCTTCAATCATTTCTGGACGTTTTTCAATGGTAAAAATCAATGAATATTGTAAATGCACAGTAATTTCTCCACATTGCAAGGTGCAATTCTGAAAGTTTTTGCTTTTTCCTGCTCCTCTTAGCATGATAAAGAAGATTCAAAGAGAGTGAGATGCCAGCTCCTTTCATTCAGTCAGTAGCTTCAAACATTTCTGGTATATGAATAACATGATGTTTTTCAATGGCAAAAATCAATGAATATTGTAAATGCACAAACAGTAATTTCTCCGCATTGCAAGGTGCAATTCTGAAATTTTTTGCTTTTTCCTGCTCCTCTTAGCATGATAAAGAAGATTCAAAGAGAGTGAGATGCCAGCTCCTTTCATTCAGTCAGTAGCTTCAAACATTTCTGGTATATGAATAACATGATGTTTTTCAATGGCAAAAATCAATGAATATTGTAAATGCACAAACAGTAATTTCTCCGCATTGCAAGGTGCAATTCTGAAATTTTTTGCTTTTTCCTGCTCCTCTTAGCATGATAAAGAAGATTCAAAGAGAGTGAGATGCCAGCTCCTTTCATTCAGTCAGTAGCTTCAATCATTTCTGGACGTTTTTCAATGGCAAAAATCAATGAATATTGTAAATGCACAAACAGTAATTTCTCTGCATTGCAAGGTGCAATTCTGAAATTTTTTGCTTTTTCCTGCTCCTCTTAGCATGATAAAGAAGATTCAAAGAGAGTGAGATGTCAGTTCCTTTCATTCAGTCAGTAGCTTCAAACATTTCTGGTATATGAATAACATGATGTTTTTCAATGGCAAAAATCAATGAATATTGTAAATGCACAAACAGTAATTTCTCCGCATTGCAAGGTGCAATTCTGAAATTTTTTGCTTTTTCCTGCTCCTCTTAGCATGATAAAGAAGATTCAAAGAGAGTGAGATGCCAGCTCCTTTCATTCAGTCAGTAGCTTCAATCATTTCTGGACGTTTTTCAATGGCAAAAATCAATGAATATTGTAAATGCACAAACAGTAATTTCTCTGCATTGCAAGGTGCAATTCTGAAATTTTTTGCTTTTTCCTGCTCCTCTTAGCATGATAAAGAAGATTCAAAGAGAGTGAGATGCCAGCTCCTTTCGTTCAGTCAGTAGCTTCAATCATTTCTGGACGTTTTTCAATGGCAAAAATCATTGAATATTATAAATGCACAAACAGTAATTTCTCCGCATTGCAAGGTGCAATTCTGAAATTTTTTACTTTTTCCTGCTCCTCTTAGCATGATAAAGAAGATTCAAAGAGAGTGAGATGCCAGCTCCTTTCATTCAGTCAGTAGCTTCAATCAGTTCTGGTATATGAATAACATGATGTTTTTCAATGGCAAAAATCAATGAATATTGTAAATGCACAAACAGTAATTTCTCCGCATTGCAAGGTGCAATTCTGAAATTTTTTGCTTTTTCCTGCTCCTCTTAGCATGATAAAGAAGATTCAAAGAGAGTGAGATGCCAGCTCCTTTCATTCAGTCAGTAGCTTCAATCATTTCTGGACGTTTTTCAATGGCAAAAATCAATGAATATTGTAAATGCACAAACAGTAATTTCTCCGCATTGCAAGGTGCAATTCTGAAATTTTTTGATTTTTCCTGCTCCTCTTAGCATGATAAAGAAGATTCAAAGAGAGTGAGATGCCAACTACTTTCATTCAGTCAGTAGCTTCAAACATTTCTGGTATATGAATAACATGATGTTTTTCAATGGCAAAAATCAATGAATATTGTAAATGCACAAACAGTAATTTCTCCGCATTGCAAGGTGCAAGTCTGAAATTTTTTGCTTTTTCCTGCTCCTCTTAGCATGATAAAGAAGATTCAAAGAGAGTGAGATGCCAGCTCCTTTCGTTCAGTCAGTAGCTTCAATCATTTCTGGACGTTTTTCAATGGCAAAAATCATTGAATATTATAAATGCACAAACAGTAATTTCTCCGCATTGCAAGGTGCAATTCTGAATTTTTTTACTTTTTCCTGCTCCTCTTAGCATGATAAAGAAGATTCAAAGAGAGTGAGATGCCAGCTCCTTTCATTCAGTCAGTAGCTTCAATCAGTTCTGGTATATGAATAACATGATGTTTTTCAATGGCAAAAATCAATGAATATTGTAAATGCACAAACAGTAATTTCTCCGCATTGCAAGGTGCAATTCTGAAATTTTTTGCTTTTTCCTGCTCCTCTTAGCATGATAAAGAAGATTCAAAGAGAGTGAGATGCCAGCTCCTTTCATTCAGTCAGTAGCTTCAATCATTTCTGGACGTTTTTCAATGGCAAAAATCAATGAATATTGTAAATGCACAAACAGTAATTTCTCCGCATTGCAAGGTGCAATTCTGAAATTTTTTGATTTTTCCTGCTCCTCTTAGCATGATAAAGAAGATTCAAAGAGAGTGAGATGCCAACTACTTTCATTCAGTCAGTAGCTTCAAACATTTCTGGTATATGAATAACATGATGTTTTTCAATGGCAAAAATCAATGAATATTGTAAATGCACAAACAGTAATTTCTCCGCATTGCAAGGTGCAAGTCTGAAATTTTTTGCTTTTTCCTGCTCCTCTTAGCATGATAAAGAAGATTCAAAGAGAGTGAGATGCCAGCTACTTTCATTCAGTCAGTAGCTTCAATCATTTCTGGACGTTTTTCAATGGTAAAAATCAATGAATATTGTAAATGTACAAACAGTAATTTCTCCACATTGCAAGGTGCAATTCTGAAATTTTTTGCTTTTTCCTGCTCCTCTTAGCATGATAAAGAAGATTCAAAGAGAGTGAGATGCCAGCTCCTTTCATTCAGTCAGTAGCTTCAAACATTTCTGGTATATGAATAACATGATGTTTTTCAATGGCAAAAATCAATGAATATTGTAAATGCACAAACAGTAATTTCTCCGCATTGCAAGGTGCAATTCTGAAATTTTTTGCTTTTTCCTGCTCCTCTTAGCATGATAAAGAAGATTCAAAGAGAGTGAGATGCCAGCTCCTTTCATTCAGTCAGTAGCTTCAATCATTTCTGGATGTTTTTCAATGGCAAAAATCAATGAATATTGTAAATGCACAAACAGTAATTTCTCCGCATTGCAAGGTGCAATTCTGAAATTTTTTGCTTTTTCCTGCTCCTCTTAGCATGATAAAGAAGATTCAAAGAGAGTGAGATGCCAGCTCCTTTCATTCAGTCAGTAGCTTCAATCATTTCTGGACGTTTTTCAATGGCAAAAATCAATGAATATTGTAAATGCACAAACAGTAATTTCTCCGCATTGCAAGGTGCAATTCTGAAATTTTTTGCTTTTTCCTGCTCCTCTTAGCATGATAAAGAAGATTCAAAGAGAGTGAGATGCCAGCTCCTTTCATTCAGTCAGTAGCTTCAAACATTTCTGGTATATGAATAACATGATGTTTTTCAATGGCAAAAATCAATGAATATTGTAAATGCACAAACAGTAATTTCTCCGCATTGCAAGGTGCAATTCTGAAATTTTTTGCTTTTTCCTGCTCCTCTTAGCATGATAAAGAAGATTCAAAGAGAGTGAGATGCCAGCTCCTTTCATTCAGTCAGTAGCTTCAATCATTTCTGGATGTTTTTCAATGGCAAAAATCAATGAATATTGTAAATGCACAAACTGTAATTTCTCCGCATTGCAAGGTGCAATTCTGAAATTTTTTGCTTTTTCCTGCTCCTCTTAGCATGATAAAGAAGATTCAAAGAGAGTGAGATGCCAGCTCCTTTCATTCAGTCAGTAGCTTCAATCATTTCTGGACGTTTTTCAATGGCAAAAATCAATGAATATTGTAAATGCACAAACAGTAATTTCTCCGCATTGCAAGGTGCAATTCTGAAATTTTTTGCTTTTTCCTGCTCCTCTTAGCATGATAAAGAAGATTCAAAGAGAGTGAGATGCCAGCTCCTTTCATTCAGTCAGTAGCTTCAAACATTTCTGGTATATGAATAACATGATGTTTTTCAATGGCAAAAATCAATGAATATTGTAAATGCACAAACAGTAATTTCTCCGCATTGCAAGGTGCAATTCTGAAATTTTTGCTTTTTCCTGCTCCTCTTAGCATGATAAAGAAGATTCAAAGAGAGTGAGATGCCAGCTCCTTTCATTCAGTCAGTAGCTTCAATCATTTCTGGATGTTTTTCAATGGCAAAAATCAATGAATATTGTAAATGCACAAACTGTAATTTCTCCGCATTGCAAGGTGCAATTCTGAAATTTTTTGCTTTTTCCTGCTCCTCTTAGCATGATAAAGAAGATTCAAAGAGAGTGAGATGCCAGCTCCTTTCATTCAGTGAGTACCTTCAATCATTTCTGGACGTTTTTCAATGGCAAAAATCAATGAATATTGTAAATGCACAAACAGTAATTTCTCCGCATTGCAAGGTGCAATTCTGAAATGTTTTGCTTTTTCCCGCTCCTCTTAGCATGATAAAGAAGATTCAAAGAGAGTGAGGTGCCAGCTCCTTTCATTCAGTCAGTAGCTTCAAACATTTCTGGTATATGAATAACATGTTTTTCAATGGCAAAAATCAATGAATATTGTAAATGCACAAACAGTAATTTCTCCGCATTGCAAGGTGCAATTCTGAAATTTTTTGCTTTTTCCTGCTCCTCTTAGCATGATAAAGAAGATTCAAAGAGAGTGAGATGCCAGCTCCTTTCATTCAGTCAGTAGCTTCAATCATTTCTGGATGTTTTTCAATGGCAAAAATCAATGAATATTGTAAATGCACAAACTGTAATTTCTCCGCATTGCAAGGTGCAATTCTGAAATTTTTTGCTTTTTCCTGCTCCTCTTAGCATGATAAAGAAGATTCAAAGAGAGTGAGATGCCAGCTCCTTTCATTCAGTCAGTAGCTTCAATCATTTCTGGACGTTTTTCAATGGCAAAAATCAATGAATATTGTAAATGCACAAACAGTAATTTCTCCGCATTGCAAGGTGCAATTCTGAAATTTTTTGCTTTTTCCTGCTCCTCTTAGCATGATAAAGAAGATTCAAAGAGAGTGAGATGCCAGCTCCTTTCATTCAGTCAGTAGCTTCAAACATTTCTGGTATATGAATAACATGATGTTTTTCAATGGCAAAAATCAATGAATATTGTAAATGCACAAACAGTAATTTCTCCGCATTGCAAGGTGCAATTCTGAAATTTTTGCTTTTTCCTGCTCCTCTTAGCATGATAAAGAAGATTCAAAGAGAGTGAGATGCCAGCTCCTTTCATTCAGTCAGTAGCTTCAATCATTTCTGGATGTTTTTCAATGGCAAAAATCAATGAATATTGTAAATGCACAAACTGTAATTTCTCCGCATTGCAAGGTGCAATTCTGAAATTTTTTGCTTTTTCCTGCTCCTCTTAGCATGATAAAGAAGATTCAAAGAGAGTGAGATGCCAGCTCCTTTCATTCAGTGAGTACCTTCAATCATTTCTGGACGTTTTTCAATGGCAAAAATCAATGAATATTGTAAATGCACAAACAGTAATTTCTCCGCATTGCAAGGTGCAATTCTGAAATGTTTTGCTTTTTCCCGCTCCTCTTAGCATGATAAAGAAGATTCAAAGAGAGTGAGGTGCCAGCTCCTTTCATTCAGTCAGTAGCTTCAAACATTTCTGGTATATGAATAACATGTTTTTCAATGGCAAAAATCAATGAATATTGTAAATGCACAAACAGTAATTTCTCCGCATTGCAAGGTGCAATTCTGAAATTTTTTGCTTTTTCCTGCTCCTCTTAGCATGATAAAGAAGATTCAAAGAGAGTGAGATGCCAGCTCCTTTCATTCAGTCAGTAGCTTCAATCATTTCTGGACGTTTTTCAATGGCAAAAATCAATGAATATTGTAAATGCACAAACAGTAATTTCTCCGCATTGCAAGGTGCAATTCTGAAATTTTTTGCTTTTTCCTACTCCTCTTAGCATGATAAAGAAGATTCAAAGAGAGTGAGATGCCAGCTCCTTTCATTCAGTCAGTAGCTTCAATCATTTCTGGACGTTTTTCAATGGCAAAAATCATTGAATATTGTAAATGCACAAACAGTAATTTCTCTGCATTGCAAGGTGCAATTCTGAAATTTTTTGCTTTTTCCTGCTCCTCTTAGCATGATAAAGAAGATTCAAAGAGAGTGAGATGTCAGCTCCTTTCATTCAGTCAGTAGCTTCAAACATTTCTGGTATATGAATAACATGATGTTTTTCAATGGCAAAAATCAATGAATATTGTAAATGCACAAACAGTAATTTCTCCGCATTGCAAGGTGCAATTCTGAAATTTTTTGCTTTTTCCTGCTCCTCTTAGCATGATAAAGAAGATTCAAAGAGAGTGAGATGCCAGCTCCTTTCATTCAGTCAGTAGCTTCAATCATTTCTGGACGTTTTTCAATGGCAAAAATCAATGAATATTGTAAATGCACAAACAGTAATTTCTCCGCATTGCAAGGTGCAATTCTGAAATTTTTTGCTTTTTCCTGCTCCTCTTAGCATGATAAAGAAGATTCAAAGAGAGTGAGATGCCAGCTCCTTTCGTTCAGTCAGTAGCTTCAATCATTTCTGGACGTTTTTCAATGGCAAAAATCATTGAATATTATAAATGCACAAACAGTAATTTCTCCGCATTGCAAGGAGCAATTCTGAAATTTTTTACTTTTTCCTGCTCCTCTTAGCATGATAAAGAAGATTCAAAGAGAGTGAGATGCCAGCTCCTTTCATTCAGTCAGTAGCTTCAATCATTTCTGGTATATGAATAACATGATGTTTTTCAATGGCAAAAATCAATGAATATTTTAAATGCACAAACTGTAATTTCTCCGCATTGCAAGGTGCAATTCTGAAATTTTTTGCTTTTTCCTGCTCCTCTTAGCATGATAAAGAAGATTCAAAGAGAGTGAGATGCCAGCTCCTTTCATTCAGTCAGTAGCTTCAATCATTTCTGGACGTTTTTCAATGGCAAAAATCAATGAATATTGTAAATGCACAAACAGTAATTTCTCCGCATTGCAAGGTGCAATTCTGAAATGTTTTGCTTTTTCCCGCTCCTCTTAGCATGATAAAGAAGATTCAAAGAGAGTGAGGTGCCAGCTCCTTTCATTCAGTCAGTAGCTTCAAACATTTCTGGTATATGAATAACATGTTTTTCAATGGCAAAAATCAATGAATATTGTAAATGCACAAACAGTAATTTCTCCGCATTGCAAGGTGCAATTCTGAAATTTTTTGCTTTTTCCTGCTCCTCTTAGCATGATAAAGAAGATTCAAAGAGAGTGAGATGCCAGCTCCTTTCATTCAGTCAGTAGCTTCAATCATTTCTGGACGTTTTTCAATGGCAAAAATCAATGAATATTGTAAATGCACAAACAGTAATTTCTCCGCATTGCAAGGTGCAATTCTGAAATTTTTTGCTTTTTCCTACTCCTCTTAGCATGATAAAGAAGATTCAAAGAGAGTGAGATGCCAGCTCCTTTCATTCAGTCAGTAGCTTCAATCATTTCTGGACGTTTTTCAATGGCAAAAATCATTGAATATTGTAAATGCACAAACAGTAATTTCTCTGCATTGCAAGGTGCAATTCTGAAATTTTTTGCTTTTTCCTGCTCCTCTTAGCATGATAAAGAAGATTCAAAGAGAGTGAGATGTCAGCTCCTTTCATTCAGTCAGTAGCTTCAAACATTTCTGGTATATGAATAACATGATGTTTTTCAATGGCAAAAATCAATGAATATTGTAAATGCACAAACAGTAATTTCTCCGCATTGCAAGGTGCAATTCTGAAATTTTTTGCTTTTTCCTGCTCCTCTTAGCATGATAAAGAAGATTCAAAGAGAGTGAGATGCCAGCTCCTTTCATTCAGTCAGTAGCTTCAATCATTTCTGGACGTTTTTCAATGGCAAAAATCAATGAATATTGTAAATGCACAAACAGTAATTTCTCCGCATTGCAAGGTGCAATTCTGAAATTTTTTGCTTTTTCCTGCTCCTCTTAGCATGATAAAGAAGATTCAAAGAGAGTGAGATGCCAGCTCCTTTCGTTCAGTCAGTAGCTTCAATCATTTCTGGACGTTTTTCAATGGCAAAAATCATTGAATATTATAAATGCACAAACAGTACTTTCTCCGCATTGCAAGGAGCAATTCTGAAATTTTTTACTTTTTCCTGCTCCTCTTAGCATGATAAAGAAGATTCAAAGAGAGTGAGATGCCAGCTCCTTTCATTCAGTCAGTAGCTTCAATCATTTCTGGTATATGAATAACATGATGTTTTTCAATGGCAAAAATCAATGAATATTTTAAATGCACAAACAGTAATTTCTCCGCATTGCAAGGTGCAATTCTGAAATTTTTTGCTTTTTCCTGCTCCTCTTAGCATGATAAAGAAGATTCAAAGAGAGTGAGATGCCAGCTCCTTTCATTCAGTCAGTAGCTTCAATCATTTCTGGACGTTTTTCAATGGCAAAAATCAATGAATATTGTAAATGCACAAACAGTAATTTCTCCGCATTGCAAGGTGCAATTCTGAAATTTTTTGATTTTTCCTTCTCCTCTTAGCATGATAAAGAAGATTCAAAGAGAGTGAGATGCCAGCTCCTTTCATTCAGTCAGTAGCTTCAAACATTTCTGGTATATGAATAACATGATGTTTTTCAATGGCAAAAATCAATGAATATTGTAAATGCACAAACAGTAATTTCTCCGCATTGCAAGGTGCAAGTCTGAAATTTTTTGCTTTTTCCTGCTCCTCTTAGCATGATAAAGAAGATTCAAAGAGAGTGAGATGCCAGCTACTTTCATTCAGTCAGTAGCTTCAATCATTTCTGGACGTTTTTCAATGGTAAAAATCAATGAATATTGTAAATGTACAAACAGTAATTTCTCCACATTGCAAGGTGCAATTCTGAAATTTTTTGCTTTTTCCTGCTCCTCTTAGCATGATAAAGAAGATTCAAAGAGAGTGAGATGCCAGCTCCTTTCATTCAGTCAGTAGCTTCAAACATTTCTGGTATATGAATAACATGATGTTTTTCAATGGCAAAAATCAATGAATATTGTAAATGCACAAACAGTAATTTCTCCGCATTGCAAGGTGCAATTCTGAAATTTTTTGCTTTTTCCTGCTCCTCTTAGCATGATAAAGAAGATTCAAAGAGAGTGAGATGCCAGCTCCTTTCATTCAGTCAGTAGCTTCAAACATTTCTGGTATATGAATAACATGATGTTTTTCAATGGCAAAAATCAATGAATATTGTAAATGCACAAACAGTAATTTCTCCGCATTGCAAGGTGCAAGTCTGAAATTTTTTGCTTTTTCCTGCTCCTCTTAGCATGATAAAGAAGATTCAAAGAGAGTGAGATGCCAGCTACTTTCATTCAGTCAGTAGCTTCAATCATTTCTGGACGTTTTTCAATGGTAAAAATCAATGAATATTGTAAATGCACAAACAGTAATTTCTCCACATTGCAAGGTGCAATTCTGAAATTTTTTGCTTTTTCCTGCTCCTCTTAACATGATAAAGAAGATTCAAAGAGAGTGAGATGCCAGCTCCTTTCATTCAGTCAGTAGCTTCAAACATTTCTGGTATATGAATAACATGATGTTTTTCAATGGCAAAAATCAATGAATATTGTAAATGCACAAACAGTAATTTCTCCGCATTGCAAGGTGCAATTCTGAAATTTTTTGCTTTTTCCTGCTCCTCTTAGCATGATAAAGAAGATTCAAAGAGAGTGAGATGCCAGCTCCTTTCATTCAGTCAGTAGCTTCAATCATTTCTGGATGTTTTTCAATGGCAAAAATCAATGAATATTGTAAATGCACAAACTGTAATTTCTCCGCATTGCAAGGTGCAATTCTGAAATTTTTTGCTTTTTCCTGCTCCTCTTAGCATGATAAAGAAGATTCAAAGAGAGTGAGATGCCAGCTCCTTTCATTCAGTCAGTAGCTTCAATCATTTCTGGACGTTTTTCAATGGCAAAAATCAATGAATATTGTAAATGCACAAACAGTAATTTCTCCGCATTGCAAGGTGCAATTCTGAAATTTTTTGTTTTTTCCTGCTCCTCTTAGCATGATAAAGAAGATTCAAAGAGAGTGAGATGCCAGCTCCTTTCATTCAGTCAGTACCTTCAATCATTTCTGGACGTTTTTCAATGGCAAAAATCAATGAATATTGTAAATGCACAAACAGTAATTTCTCCGCATTGCAAGGTGCAATTCTGAAATGTTTTGCTTTTTCCCGCTCCTCTTAGCATGATAAAGAAGATTCAAAGAGAGTGAGGTGCCAGCTCCTTTCATTCAGTCAGTAGCTTCAAACATTTCTGGTATATGAATAACATGTTTTTCAATGGCAAAAATCAATGAATATTGTAAATGCACAAACAGTAATTTCTCCGCATTGCAAGGTGCAATTCTGAAATTTTTTGATTTTTCCTGCTCCTCTTAGCATGATAAAGAAGATTCAAAGAGAGTGAGATGCCAGCTCCTTTCATTCAGTCTGTAGCTTCAAACATTTCTGGTATATGAATAACATGATGTTTTTCAATGGCAAAAATCAATGAATATTGTAAATGCACAAACAGTAATTTCTCCGCATTGCAAGGTGCAATTCTGAAATTTTTTGCTTTTTCCTGCTCCTCTTAGCATGATAAAGAAGATTCAAAGAGAGTGAGATGCCAGCTCCTTTCATTCAGTCAGTAGCTTCAATCATTTCTGGACGTTTTTCAATGGCAAAAATGTATGAATATTGTAAATGCACAAACAGTAATTTCTCCACATTGCAAGGTGCAATTCTGAAATTTTTTGCTTTTTCCTGCTCCTCTTAACATGATAAAGAAGATTCAAAGAGAGTGAGATGCCAGCTCCTTTCATTCAGTCAGTAGCTTCAAACATTTCTGGTATATGAATAACATGATGTTTTTCAGTGGCAAAAATCAATGAATATTGTAAATGCACAAACAGTAATTTCTCCGCATTGCAAGGTGCAATTCTGAAATTTTTTGCTTTTTCCTGCTCCTCTTAGCATGATAAAGAAGATTCAAAGAGAGTGAGATGCCAGCTCCTTTCATTCAGTCAGTAGCTTCAATCATTTCTGGATGTTTTTCAATGGCAAAAATCAATGAATATTGTAAATGCACAAACTGTAATTTCTCCGCATTGCAAGGTGCAATTCTGAAATTTTTTGCTTTTTCCTGCTCCTCTTAGCATGATAAAGAAGATTCAAAGAGAGTGAGATGCCAGCTCCTTTCATTCAGTCAGTAGCTTCAATCATTTCTGGACGTTTTTCAATGGCAAAAATCAATGAATATTGTAAATGCACAAACAGTAATTTCTCCGCATTGCAAGGTGCAATTCTGAAATTTTTTGTTTTTTCCTGCTCCTCTTAGCATGATAAAGAAGATTCAAAGAGAGTGAGATGCCAGCTCCTTTCATTCAGTCAGTACCTTCAATCATTTCTGGACGTTTTTCAATGGCAAAAATCAATGAATATTGTAAATGCACAAACAGTAATTTCTCCGCATTGCAAGGTGCAATTCTGAAATGTTTTGCTTTTTCCCGCTCCTCTTAGCATGATAAAGAAGATTCAAAGAGAGTGAGGTGCCAGCTCCTTTCATTCAGTCAGTAGCTTCAAACATTTCTGGTATATGAATAACATGTTTTTCAATGGCAAAAATCAATGAATATTGTAAATGCACAAACAGTAATTTCTCCGCATTGCAAGGTGCAATTCTGAAATTTTTTGCTTTTTCCTGCTCCTCTTAGCATGATAAAGAAGATTCAAAGAGAGTGAGATGCCAGCTCCTTTCATTCAGTCTGTAGCTTCAAACATTTCTGGTATATGAATAACATGATGTTTTTCAATGGCAAAAATCAATGAATATTGTAAATGCACAAACAGTAATTTCTCCGCATTGCAAGGTGCAATTCTGAAATTTTTTGCTTTTTCCTGCTCCTCTTAGCATGATAAAGAAGATTCAAAGAGAGTGAGATGCCAGCTCCTTTCATTCAGTCAGTAGCTTCAATCATTTCCGGATGTTTTTCAATGGCAAAAATCAATGAATATTGTAAATGCACAAACTGTAATTTCTCCGCATTGCAAGGTGCAATTCTGAAATTTTTTGCTTTTTCCTGCTCCTCTTAGCATGATAAAGAAGATTCAAAGAGAGTGAGATGCCAGCTCCTTTCATTCAGTCAGTAGCTTCAATCATTTCTGGACGTTTTTCAGTGGCAAAAATCAATGAATATTGTAAATGCACAAACAGTAATTTCTCCGCATTGCAAGGTGCAATTCTGAAATTTTTTGCTTTTTCCTGCTCCTCTTAGCATGATAAAGAAGATTCAAAGAGAGTGAGATGCCAGCTCCTTTCATTCAGTCAGTACCTTCAATCATTTCTGGACGTTTTTCAATGGCAAAAATCAATGAATATTGTAAATGCACAAACAGTAATTTCTCCGCATTGCAAGGTGCAAGTCTGAAATTTTTTGCTTTTTCCTGCTCCTCTTAGCATGATAAAGAAGATTCAAAGAGAGTGAGATGCCAGCTACTTTCTTTCAGTCAGTAGCTTCAATCATTTCTGGACGTTTTTCAATGGTAAAAATCAATGAATATTGTAAATGCACAAACAGTAATTTCTCCACATTGCAAGGTGCAATTCTGAAATTTTTTGCTTTTTCCTGCTCCTCTTAGCATGATAAAGAAGATTCAAAGAGAGTGAGTTGCCAGCTCCTTTCATTCAGTCAGTAGCTTCAAACATTTCTGGTATATGAATAACATGATGTTTTTCAATGGCAAAAATCAATGAATATTGTAAATGCACAAACAGTAATTTCTCCGCATTGCAAGGTGCAATTCTGAAATTTTTTGCTTTTTCCTGCTCCTCTTAGCATGATAAAGAAGATTCAAAGAGAGTGAGATGCCAGCTCCTTTCATTCAGTCAGTAGCTTCAATCATTTCAGGATGTTTTTCAATGGCAAAAATCAATGAATATTGTAAATGCACAAACTGTAATTTCTCCGCATTGCAAGGTGCAATTCTGAAATTTTTTGCTTTTTCCTGCTCCTCTTAGCATGATAAAGAAGATTCAAAGAGAGTGAGATGCCAGCTCCTTTCATTCAGTCAGTAGCTTCAATCATTTCTGGACGTTTTTCAATGGCAAAAATCAATGAATATTGTAAATGCACAAACAGTAATTTCTCCGCATTGCAAGGTGCAATTCTGAAATTTTTTGCTTTTTCCTGCTCCTCTTAGCATGATAAAGAAGATTCAAAGAGAGTGAGATGCCAGCTCCTTTCATTCAGTCAGTACCTTCAATCATTTCTGGACGTTTTTCAATGGCAAAAATCAATGAATATTGTAAATGCACAAACAGTAATTTCTCCGCATTGCAAGGTGCAATTCTGAAATTTTTTGCTTTTTCCCGCTCCTCTTAGCATGATAAAGAAGATTCAAAGAGAGTGAGGTGCCAGCTCCTTTCATTCAGTCAGTAGCTTCAAACATTTCTGGTATATGAATAACATGTTTTTCAATGGCAAAAATCAATGAATATTGCAAATGCACAAACAGTAATTTCTCCGCATTGCAAGGTGCAATTCTGAAATTTTTTGATTTTTCCTGCTCCTCTTAGCATGATAAAGAAGATTCAAAGAGAGTGAGATGCCAGCTCCTTTCATTCAGTCAGTAGCTTCAATCATTTCTGGACGTTTTTCAATGGCAAAAATCAATGAATATTGTAAATGCACAAACAGTAATTTCTCCGCATTGCAAGGTGCAATTCTGAAATTTTTTGCTTTTTCCTGCTCCTCTTAGCATGATAAAGAAGATTCAAAGAGAGTGAGATGCCAGCTCCTTTCATTCAGTCAGTAGCTTCAAACATTTCTGGTATATGAATAACATGATGTTTTTCAATGGCAAAAATCAATGAATATTGTAAATGCACAAACAGTAATTTCTCCGCATTGCAAGATGCAAGTCTGAAATTTTTTGCTTTTTCCTGCTCCTCTTAGCATGATAAAGAAGATTCAAAGAGAGTGAGATGCCAGCTCCTTTCATTCAGTCAGTAGCTTCAATCATTTCTGGATGTTTTTCAATGGCAAAAATCAATGAATATTGTAAATGCACAAACTGTAATTTCTCCGCATTGCAAGGTGCAATTCTGAAATTTTTTGCTTTTTCCTGCTCCTCTTAGCATGATAAAGAAGATTCAAGAGAGTGAGATGCCAGCTCCTTTCATTCAGTCAGTAGCTTCAATCATTTCTGGACGTTTTTCAGTGGCAAAAATCAATGAATATTGTAAATGCACAAACAGTAATTTCTCCGCATTGCAAGGTGCAATTCTGAAATTTTTTGCTTTTTCCTGCTCCTCTTAGCATGATAAAGAAGATTCAAAGAGAGTGAGATGCCAGCTCCTTTCATTCAGTCAGTAGCTTCAAACATTTCTGGTATATGAATAACATGATGTTTTTCAATGGCAAAAATCAATGAATATTGTAAATGCACAAACAGTAATTTCTCCGCATTGCAAGGTGCAATTCTGAAATTTTTTGCTTTTTCCTGCTCCTCTTAGCATGATAAAGAAGATTCAAAGAGAGTGAGATGCCAGCTCCTTTCATTCAGTCAGTAGCTTCAATCATTTCTGGATGTTTTTCAATGGCAAAAATCAATGAATATTGTAAATGCACAAACTGTAATTTCTCCGCATTGCAAGGTGCAATTCTGAAATTTTTTGCTTTTTCCTGCTCCTCTTAGCATGATAAAGAAGATTCAAAGAGAGTGAGATGCCAGCTCCTTTCATTCAGTCAGTAGCTTCAATCATTTCTGGACGTTTTTCAGTGGCAAAAATCAATGAATATTGTAAATGCACAAACAGTAATTTCTCCGCATTGCAAGGTGCAATTCTGAAATTTTTTGCTTTTTCCTGCTCCTCTTAGCATGATAAAGAAGATTCAAAGAGAGTGAGATGCCAGCTCCTTTCATTCAGTCAGTACCTTCAATCATTTCTGGACGTTTTTCAATGGCAAAAATCAATGAATATTGTAAATGCACAAACAGTAATTTCTCCGCATTGCAAGGTGCAAGTCTGAAATTTTTTGCTTTTTCCTGCTCCTCTTAGCATGATAAAGAAGATTCAAAGAGAGTGAGATGCCAGCTACTTTCATTCAGTCAGTAGCTTCAATCATTTCTGGACGTTTTTCAATGGTAAAAATCAATGAATATTGTAAATGCACAAACAGTAATTTCTCCACATTGCAAGGTGCAATTCTGAAATTTTTTGCTTTTTCCTACTCCTCTTAGCATGATAAAGAAGATTCAAAGAGAGTGAGTTGCCAGCTCCTTTCATTCAGTCAGTAGCTTCAAACATTTCTGGTATATGAATAACATGATGTTTTTCAATGGCAAAAATCAATGAATATTGTAAATGCACAAACAGTAATTTCTCCGCATTGCAAGGTGCAATTCTGAAATTTTTTGCTTTTTCCTGCTCCTCTTAGCATGATAAAGAAGATTCAAAGAGAGTGAGATGCCAGCTCCTTTCATTCAGTCAGTAGCTTCAATCATTTCTGGATGTTTTTCAATGGCAAAAATCAATGAATATTGTAAATGCACAAACTGTAATTTCTCCGCATTGCAAGGTGCAATTCTGAAATTTTTTGCTTTTTCCTGCTCCTCTTAGCATGATAAAGAAGATTCAAAGAGAGTGAGATGCCAGCTCCTTTCATTCAGTCAGTAGCTTCAATCATTTCTGGACGTTTTTCAATGGCAAAAATCAATGAATATTGTAAATGCACAAACAGTAATTTCTCCGCATTGCAAGGTGCAATTCTGAAATTTTTTGCTTTTTCCTGCTCCTCTTAGCATGATAAAGAAGATTCAAAGAGAGTGAGATGCCAGCTCCTTTCATTCAGTCAGTACCTTCAATCATTTCTGGACGTTTTTCAATGGCAAAAATCAATGAATATTGTAAATGCACAAACAGTAATTTCTCCGCATTGCAAGGTGCAATTCTGAAATTTTTTGCTTTTTCCCGCTCCTCTTAGCATGATAAAGAAGATTCAAAGAGAGTGAGGTGCCAGCTCCTTTCATTCAGTCAGTAGCTTCAAACATTTCTGGTATATGAATAACATGTTTTTCAATGGCAAAAATCAATGAATATTGTAAATGCACAAACAGTAATTTCTCCGCATTGCAAGGTGCAATTCTGAAATTTTTTGATTTTTCCTGCTCCTCTTAGCATGATAAAGAAGATTCAAAGAGAGTGAGATGCCAGCTCCTTTCATTCAGTCAGTAGCTTCAATCATTTCTGGACATTTTTCAATGGCAAAAGTCAATGAATATTGTAAATGCACAAACAGTAATTTCTCCGCATTCCAAGGTGCAATTCTGAAATTTTTTGCTTTTTCCTGCTCCTCTTAGCATGATAAAGAAGATTCAAAGAGAGTGAGATGCCAGCTCCTTTCATTCAGTCAGTAGCTTCAAACATTTCTGGTATATGAATAACATGATGTTTTTCAATGGCAAAAATCAATGAATATTGTAAATGCACAAACAGTAATTTCTCCGCATTGCAAGGTGCAATTCTGAAATTTTTTGCTTTTTCCTGCTCCTCTTAGCATGATAAAGAAGATTCAAAGAGAGTGAGATGCCAGCTCCTTTCATTCAGTCAGTAGCTTCAAACATTTCTGGTATATGAATAACATGATGTTTTTCAATGGCAAAAATCAATGAATATTGTAAATGCACAAACAGTAATTTCTCCGCATTGCAAGGTGCAAGTCTGAAATTTTTTGCTTTTTCCTGCTCCTCTTAGCATGATAAAGAAGATTCAAAGAGAGTGAGATGCCAGCTCCTTTCATTCAGTCAGTAGCTTCAATCATTTCTGGATGTTTTTCAATGGCAAAAATCAATGAATATTGTAAATGCACAAACTGTAATTTCTCCGCATTGCAAGGTGCAATTCTGAAATTTTTTGCTTTTTCCTGCTCCTCTTAGCATGATAAAGAAGATTCAAGAGAGTGAGATGCCAGCTCCTTTCATTCAGTCAGTAGCTTCAATCATTTCTGGACGTTTTTCAGTGGCAAAAATCAATGAATATTGTAAATGCACAAACAGTAATTTCTCCGCATTGCAAGGTGCAATTCTGAAATTTTTTGCTTTTTCCTGCTCCTCTTAGCATGATAAAGAAGATTCAAAGAGAGTGAGATGCCAGCTCCTTTCATTCAGTCAGTACCTTCAATCATTTCTGGACGTTTTTCAATGGCAAAAATCAATGAATATTGTAAATGCACAAACAGTAATTTCTCCGCATTGCAAGGTGCAATTCTGAAATTTTTTGCTTTTTCCCGCTCCTCTTAGCATGATAAAGAAGATTCAAAGAGAGTGAGGTGCCAGCTCCTTTCATTCAGTCAGTAGCTTCAAACATTTCTGGTATATGAATAACATGTTTTTCAATGGCAAAAATCAATGAATATTGTAAATGCACAAACAGTAATTTCTCCGCATTGCAAGGTGCAATTCTGAAATTTTTTGATTTTTCCTGCTCCTCTTAGCATGATAAAGAAGATTCAAAGAGAGTGAGATGCCAGCTCCTTTCATTCAGTCAGTAGCTTCAATCATTTCTGGACGTTTTTCAGTGGCAAAAATCAATGAATATTGTAAATGCACAAACAGTAATTTCTCCGCATTGCAAGGTGCAATTCTGAAATTTTTTGCTTTTTCCTGCTCCTCTTAGCATGATAAAGAAGATTCAAAGAGAGTGAGATGCCAGCTCCTTTCATTCAGTCAGTAGCTTCAATCATTTCTGGACGTTTTTCAATGGCAAAAATCAATGAATATTGTAAATGCACAAACAGTAATTTCTCCGCATTGCAAGGTGCAATTCTGAAATTTTTTGCTTTTTCCTGCTCCTCTTAGCATGATAAAGAAGATTCAAAGAGAGTGAGATGCCAGCTCCTTTCATTCAGTCAGTAGCTTCAAACATTTCTGGTATATGAATAACATGATGTTTTTCAATGGCAAAAATCAATGAATATTGTAAATGCACAAACAGTAATTTCTCCGCATTGCAAGGTGCAATTCTGAAATTTTTTGCTTTTTCCTGCTCCTCTTAGCATGATAAAGAAGATTCAAAGAGAGTGAGATGCCAGCTCCTTTCATTCAGTCAGTAGCTTCAATCATTTCTGGATGTTTTTCAATGGCAAAAATCAATGAATATTGTAAATGCACAAACAGTAATTTCTCCGCATTGCAAGGTGCAATTCTGAAATTTTTTGCTTTTTCCTGCTCCTCTTAGCATGATAAAGAAGATTCAAAGAGAGTGAGATGTCAGCTCCTTTCATTCAGTCAGTAGCTTCAAACATTTCTGGTATATGAATAACATGATGTTTTTCAATGGCAAAAATCAATGAATATTGTAAATGCACAAACAGTAATTTCTCCGCATTGCAAGGTGCAATTCTGAAATTTTTTGCTTTTTCCTGCTCCTCTTAGCATGATAAAGAAGATTCAAAGAGAGTGAGATGCCAGCTCCTTTCATTCAGTCAGTAGCTTCAATCATTTCTGGACATTTTTCAATGGCAAAAGTCAATGAATATTGTAAATGCACAAACAGTAATTTCTCCGCATTCCAAGGTGCAATTCTGAAATTTTTTGCTTTTTCCTGCTCCTCTTAGCATGATAAAGAAGATTCAAAGAGAGTGAGATGCCAGCTCCTTTCATTCAGTCAGTAGCTTCAAACATTTCTGGTATATGAATAACATGATGTTTTTCAATGGCAAAAATCAATGAATATTGTAAATGCACAAACAGTAATTTCTCCGCATTGCAAGGTGCAATTCTGAAATTTTTTGCTTTTTCCTGCTCCTCTTAGCATGATAAAGAAGATTCAAAGAGAGTGAGATGCCAGCTCCTTTCATTCAGTCAGTAGCTTCAAACATTTCTGGTATATGAATAACATGATGTTTTTCAATGGCAAAAATCAATGAATATTGTAAATGCACAAACAGTAATTTCTCCGCATTGCAAGGTGCAAGTCTGAAATTTTTTGCTTTTTCCTGCTCCTCTTAGCATGATAAAGAAGATTCAAAGAGAGTGAGATGCCAGCTCCTTTCATTCAGTCAGTAGCTTCAATCATTTCTGGATGTTTTTCAATGGCAAAAATCAATGAATATTGTAAATGCACAAACTGTAATTTCTCCGCATTGCAAGGTGCAATTCTGAAATTTTTTGCTTTTTCCTGCTCCTCTTAGCATGATAAAGAAGATTCAAGAGAGTGAGACGCCAGCTCCTTTCATTCAGTCAGTAGCTTCAATCATTTCTGGACGTTTTTCAGTGGCAAAAATCAATGAATATTGTAAATGCACAAACAGTAATTTCTCCGCATTGCAAGGTGCAATTCTGAAATTTTTTGCTTTTTCCTGCTCCTCTTAGCATGATAAAGAAGATTCAAAGAGAGTGAGATGCCAGCTCCTTTCATTCAGTCAGTACCTTCAATCATTTCTGGACGTTTTTCAATGGCAAAAATCAATGAATATTGTAAATGCACAAACAGTAATTTCTCCGCATTGCAAGGTGCAATTCTGAAATTTTTTGCTTTTTCCCGCTCCTCTTAGCATGATAAAGAAGATTCAAAGAAAGTGAGGTGCCAGCTCCTTTCATTCAGTCAGTAGCTTCAAACATTTCTGGTATATGAATAACATGTTTTTCAATGGCAAAAATCAATGAATATTGTAAATGCACAAACAGTAATTTCTCCGCATTGCAAGGTGCAATTCTGAAATTTTTTGATTTTTCCTGCTCCTCTTAGCATGATAAAGAAGATTCAAAGAGAGTGAGATGCCAGCTCCTTTCATTCAGTCAGTAGCTTCAATCATTTCTGGACGTTTTTCAGTGGCAAAAATCAATGAATATTGTAAATGCACAAACAGTAATTTCTCCGCATTGCAAGGTGCAATTCTGAAATTTTTTGCTTTTTCCTGCTCCTCTTAGCATGATAAAGAAGATTCAAAGAGAGTGAGATGCCAGCTCCTTTCATTCAGTCAGTAGCTTCAATCATTTCTGGACGTTTTTCAATGGCAAAAATCAATGAATATTGTAAATGCACAAACAGTAATTTCTCCGCATTGCAAGGTGCAATTCTGAAATTTTTTGCTTTTTCCTGCTCCTCTTAGCATGATAAAGAAGATTCAAAGAGAGTGAGATGCCAGCTCCTTTCATTCAGTCAGTAGCTTCAAACATTTCTGGTATATGAATAACATGATGTTTTTCAATGGCAAAAATCAATGAATATTGTAAATGCACAAACAGTAATTTCTCCGCATTGCAAGGTGCAATTCTGAAATTTTTTGCTTTTTCCTGCTCCTCTTAGCATGATAAAGAAGATTCAAAGAGAGTGAGATGCCAGCTCCTTTCATTCAGTCAGTAGCTTCAATCATTTCTGGATGTTTTTCAATGGCAAAAATCAATGAATATTGTAAATGCACAAACAGTAATTTCTCCGCATTGCAAGGTGCAATTCTGAAATTTTTTGCTTTTTCCTGCTCCTCTTAGCATGATAAAGAAGATTCAAAGAGAGTGAGATGTCAGCTCCTTTCATTCAGTCAGTAGCTTCAAACATTTCTGGTATATGAATAACATGATGTTTTTCAATGGCAAAAATCAATGAATATTGTAAATGCACAAACAGTAATTTCTCCGCATTGCAAGGTGCAATTCTGAAATTTTTTGCTTTTTCCTGCTCCTCTTAGCATGATAAAGAAGATTCAAAGAGAGTGAGATGCCAGCTCCTTTCGTTCAGTCAGTAGCTTCAATCATTTCTGGACGTTTTTCAATGGCAAAAATCATTGAATATTATAAATGCACAAACAGTAATTTCTCCGCATTGCAAGGTGCAATTCTGAAATTTTTTACTTTTTCCTGCTCCTCTTAGCATGATAAAGAAGATTCAAAGAGAGTGAGATGCCAGCTCCTTTCATTCAGTCAGTAGCTTCAATCATTTCTGGTATATGAATAACATGATGTTTTTCAATGGCAAAAATCAATGAATATTGTAAATGCACAAACAGTAATTTCTCCGCATTGCAAGGTGCAATTCTGAAATTTTTTGCTTTTTCCTGCTCCTCTTAGCATGGTAAAGAAGATTCAAAGAGAGTGAGATGCCAGCTCCTTTCATTCAGTCAGTAGCTTCAATCATTTCTGGACGTTTTTCAATGGCAAAAATCAATGAATATTGTAAATGCACAAACAGTAATTTCTCCGCATTGCAAGGTGCAATTCTGAAATTTTTTGCTTTTTCCTGCTCCTCTTAGCATGATAAACAACATTCAAAGAGAGTGAGATGCCAGCTCCTTTCATTCAGTCAGTAGCTTCAATCATTTCTGGACGTTTTTCAATGGCAAAAATCAATGAATATTGTAAATGCACAAACAGTAATTTCTCCGCATTGCAAGGTGCAATTCTGAAATTTTTTGCTTTTTCCTGCTCCTCTTAGCATGATAAAGAAGATTCAAAGAGAGTGAGATGCCAGCTCCTTTCATTCAGTCAGTAGCTTCAAACATTTCTGGTATATGAATAGCATGATGTTTTTCAATGGCAAAAATCAATGAATATTGTAAATGCACAAACAGTAATTTCTCCGCATTGCAAGGTGCAATTCTGAAATTTTTTGCTTTTTCCTGCTCCTCTTAGCATGATAAAGAAGATTCAAAGAGAGTGAGATGCCAGCTCCTTTCGTTCAGTCAGTAGCTTCAATCATTTCTGGACGTTTTTCAATGGCAAAAATCATTGAATATTATAAATGCACAAACAGTAATTTCTCCGCATTGCAAGGTGCAATTCTGAAATTTTTTACTTTTTCCTGCTCCTCTTAGCATGATAAAGAAGATTCAAAGAGAGTGAGATGCCAGCTCCTTTCATTCAGTCAGTAGCTTCAATCATTTCTGGTATATGAATAACATGATGTTTTTCAATGGCAAAAATCAATGAATATTATTTATGCACAAACAGTAATTTCTCCGCATTGCAAGGTGCAATTCTGAAATTTTTTGCTTTTTCCTGCTCCTCTTAGCATGATAAAGAAGATTCAAAGAGAGTGAGATGCCAGCTCCTTTCATTCAGTCAGTAGCTTCAATCATTTCTGGATGTTTTTCAATGGCAAAAATCAATGAATATTGTAAATGCACAAACAGTAATTTCTCCGCATTGCAAGGTGCAATTCTGAAATTTTTTGCTTTTTCCTGCTCCTCTTAGCATGATAAACAAGATTCAAAGAGAGTGAGATGCCAGCTCCTTTCATTCAGTCTGTAGCTTCAATCATTTCTGGACGTTTTTCAATGGCAAAAATCAATGAATATTGTAAATGCACAAACAGTAATTTCTCCGCATTGCAAGGTGCAATTCTGAAATTTTTTGCTTTTTCCTGCTCCTCTTACCATGATAAAGAAGATTCAAAGAGAGTGAGATGCCAGCTCCTTTCATTCAGTCAGTAGCTTCAATCATTTCTGGACGTTTTTCAATGGCAAAAATCAATGAATATTGTAAATGCACAAACAGTAATTTCTCCGCATTGCAAGGTGCAATTCTGAAATTTTTTGCTTGTTCCTGATCCTCTTAGCATGATAAAGAAGATTCAAAGAGAGTGAGATGCCAGCTCCTTTCATTCAGTCAGTAGCTTCAAACATTTCTGGTATATGAATAACATGATGTTTTTCAATGGCAAAAATCAATGAATATTGTAAATGCACAAACAGTAATTTCTCCGCATTGCAAGGTGCAATTCTGAAATTTTTTGCTTTTTCCTGCTCCTCTTAGCATGATAAAGAAGATTCAAAGAGAGTGAGATGCCAGCTTCTTTCATTCAGTCAGTAGCTTCAATCATTTCTGGACGTTTTTCAATGGCAAAAATCAATGAATATTGTAAATGCACAAACAGTAATTTCTCCGCATTGCAAGGTGCAATTCTGAAATTTTTTGCTTTTTCCTGCTCCTCTTAGCATGATAAAGAAGATTCAAAGAGAGTGAGATGCCAGCTCCTTTCATTCAGTCAGTAGCTTCAAACATTTCTGGTATATGAATAACATGATGTTTTTCAATGGCAAAAATCAATGAATATTGTAAATGCACAAACAGTAATTTCTCCGCATTGCAAGGTGCAAGTCTGAAATTTTTTGCTTTTTCCTGCTCCTCTTAGCATGATAAAGAAGATTCAAAGAGAGTGAGATGCCAGCTACTTTCATTCAGTCAGTAGCTTCAATCATTTCTGAACGTTTTTCAATGGTAAAAATCAATGAATATTGTAAATGCACAAACAGTAATTTCTCCACATTGCAAGGTGCAATTCTGAAATTTTTTGCTTTTTCCTGCTCCTCTTAGCATGATAAAGAAGATTCAAAGAGAGTGAGATGCCAGCTCCTTTCATTCAGTCAGTAGCTTCAAACATTTCTGGTATATGAATAACATGATGTTTTTCAATGGCAAAAATCAATGAATATTGTAAATGCACAAACAGTAATTTCTCCGCATTGCAAGGTGCAATTCTGAAATTTTTTGCTTTTTCTTGCTCCTCTTAGCATGATAAAGAAGATTCAAAGAGAGTGAGATGCCAGCTCCTTTCATTCAGTCAGTAGCTTCAATCATTTCTGGACGTTTTTCAATGGCAAAAATCAATGAATATTGTAAATGCACAAACAGTAATTTCTCCGCATTGCAAGGTGCAATTCTGAAATTTTTTGCTTTTTCCTGCTCCTCTTAGCATGATAAAGAAGATTCAAAGAGAGTGAGATGCCAGCTCCTTTCATTCAGTCAGTAGCTTCAAACATTTCTGGTATATGAATAACATGATGTTTTTCAATGGCAAAAATCAATGAATATTGTAAATGCACAAACAGTAATTTCTCCGCATTGCAAGGTGCAAGTCTGAAATTTTTTGCTTTTTCCTGCTCCTCTTAGCATGATAAAGAAGATTCAAAGAGAGTGAGATGCCAGCTACTTTCATTCAGTCAGTAGCTTCAATCATTTCTGAACGTTTTTCAATGGTAAAAATCAATGAATATTATAAATGCACAAACAGTAATTTCTCCACATTGCAAGGTGCAATTCTGAAATTTTTTGCTTTTTCCTGCTCCTCTTAGCATGATAAAGAAGATTCAAAGAGAGTGAGATGCCAGCTCCTTTCATTCAGTCAGTAGCTTCAAACATTTCTGGTATATGAATAACATGATGTTTTTCAATGGCAAAAATCAATGAATATTGTAAATGCACAAACAGTAATTTCTCCGCATTGCAAGGTGCAATTCTGAAATTTTTTGCTTTTTCCTGCTCCTCTTAGCATGATAAAGAAGATTCAAAGAGAGTGAGATGCCAGCTCCTTTCATTCAGTCAGTAGCTTCAAACATTTCTGGTATATGAATAACATGATGTTTTTCAATGGCAAAAATCAATGAATATTGTAAATGCACAAACAGTAATTTCTCCGCATTGCAAGGTGCAAGTCTGAAATTTTTTGCTTTTTCCTGCTCCTCTTAGCATGATAAAGAAGATTCAAAGAGAGTGAGATGCCAGCTACTTTCATTCAGTCAGTAGCTTCAATCATTTCTGGACGTTTTTCAATGGTAAAAATCAATGAATATTGTAAATGCACAAACAGTAATTTCTCCACATTGCAAGGTGCAATTCTGAAATTTTTTGCTTTTTCCTGCTCCTCTTAGCATGATAAAGAAGATTCAAAGAGAGTGAGATGCCAGCTCCTTTCATTCAGTCAGTAGCTTCAAACATTTCTGGTATATGAATAACATGATGTTTTTCAATGGCAAAAATCAATGAATATTGTAAATGCACAAACAGTAATTTCTCCGCATTGCAAGGTGCAATTCTGAAATTTTTTGCTTTTTCCTGCTCCTCTTAGCATGATAAAGAAGATTCAAAGAGAGTGAGATGCCAGCTCCTTTCATTCAGTCAGTAGCTTCAATCATTTCTGGACGTTTTTCAATGGCAAAAATCAATGAATATTGTAAATGCACAAACAGTAATTTCTCCGCATTGCAAGGTGCAATTCTGAAATTTTTTGCTTTTTCCTGCTCCTCTTAGCATGATAAAGAAGATTCAAAGAGAGTGAGATGCCAGCTCCTTTCATTCAGTCAGTAGCTTCAACCATTTCTGGTATATGAATAACATGATGTTTTTCAATGGCAAAAATCAATGAATATTGTAAATGCACAAACTGTAATTTCTCCGCATTGCAAGGTGCAAGTCTGAAATTTTTTGCTTTTTCCTGCTCCTCTTAGCATGATAAAGAAGATTCAAAGAGAGTGAGATGCCAGCTACTTTCATTCAGTCAGTAGCTTCAATCATTTCTGAACGTTTTTCAATGGTAAAAATCAATGAATATTGTAAATGCACAAACAGTAATTTCTCCACATTGCAAGGTGCAATTCTGAAATTTTTTGCTTTTTCCTGCTCCTCTTAGCATGATAAAGAAGATTCAAAGAGAGTGAGATGCCAGCTCCTTTCATTCAGTCAGTAGCTTCAAACATTTCTGGTATATGAATAACATGATGTTTTTCAATGGCAAAAATCAATGAATATTGTAAATGCACAAACAGTAATTTCTCCGCATTGCAAGGTGCAATTCTGAAATTTTTTGCTTTTTCCTGCTCCTCTTAGCATGATAAAGAAGATTCAAAGAGAGTGAGATGCCAGCTCCTTTCATTCAGTCAGTAGCTTCAAACATTTCTGGTATATGAATAACATGATGTTTTTCAATGGCAAAAATCAATGAATATTGTAAATGCACAAACAGTAATTTCTCCGCATTGCAAGGTGCAAGTCTGAAATTTTTTGCTTTTTCCTGCTCCTCTTAGCATGATAAAGAAGATTCAAAGAGAGTGAGATGCCAGCTTCTTTCATTCAGTCAGTAGCTTCAATCATTTCTGGACGTTTTTCAATGGTAAAAATCAATGAATATTGTAAATGCACAAACAGTAATTTCTCCACATTGCAAGGTGCAATTCTGAAATTTTTTGCTTTTTCCTGCTCCTCTTAGCATGATAAAGAAGATTCAAAGAGAGTGAGATGCCAGCTCCTTTCATTCAGTCAGTAGCTTCAAACATTTCTGGTATATGAATAACATGATGTTTTTCAATGGCAAAAATCAATGAATATTGTAAATGCACAAACAGTAATTTCTCCGCATTGCAAGGTGCAATTCTGAAATTTTTTGCTTTTTCCTGCTCCTCTTAGCATGATAAAGAAGATTCAAAGAGAGTGAGATGCCAGCTCCTTTCATTCAGTCAGTAGCTTCAAACATTTCTGGTATATGAATAACATGATGTTTTTCAATGGCAAAAATCAATGAATATTGTAAATGCACAAACAGTAATTTCTCCGCATTGCAAGGTGCAATTCTGAAATTTTTTGCTTTTTTCTGCTCCTCTTAGCATGATAAAGAAGATTCAAAGAGAGTGAGATGCCAGCTCCTTTCATTCAGTCAGTAGCTTCAATCATTTCTGGAGGTTTTTCAATGGCAAAAATCAATGAATATTGTAAATGCACAAACAGTAATTTCTCCGCATTGCAAGGTGCAATTCTGAAATTTTTTGCTTTTTCCTGCTCCTCTTAGCATGATAAAGAAGATTCAAAGAGAGTGAGATGCCAGCTCCTTTCGTTCAGTCAGTAGCTTCAATCATTTCTGGACGTTTTTCAATGGCAAAAATCATTTAATATTATAAATGCACAAACAGTAATTTCTCCGCATTGCAAGGTGCAATTCTGAAATTTTTTGCTTTTTCCTGCTCCTCTTAGCATGATAAAGAAGATTCAAAGAGAGTGAGATGCCAGCTCCTTTCATTCAGTCAGTAGCTTCAAACATTTCTGGTATATGAATAACATGATGTTTTTCAATGGCAAAAATCAATGAATATTGTAAATGCACAAACAGTAATTTCTCCGCATTGCAAGGTGCAATGCTGAAATTTTTTGCTTTTTCCTGCTCCTCTTAGCATGATAAAGAAGATTCAAAGAGAGTGAGATGCCAGCTCCTTTCATTCAGTCAGTAGCTTCAAACATTTCTGGTATATGAATAACATGATGTTTTTCAATGGCAAAAATCAATGAATATTGTAAATGCACAAACAGTAATTTCTCCGCATTGCAAGGTGCAATTCTGAAATTTTTTGCTTTTTCCTGCTCCTCTTAGCATGATAAAGAAGATTCAAAGAGAGTGAGATGCCAGCTCCTTTCATTCAGTCAGTAGCTTCAATCATTTCTGGACGTTTTTCAATGGCAAAAATCAATGAATATTGTAAATGCACAAACAGTAATTTCTCCGCATTGCAAGGTGCAATTCTGAAATTTTTTGCTTTTTCCTGCTCCTCTTAGCATGATAAAGAAGATTCAAAGAGAGTGAGATGCCAGCTCCTTTCGTTCAGTCAGTAGCTTCAATCATTTCTGGACGTTTTTCAATGGCAAAAATCATTTAATATTATAAATGCACAAACAGTAATTTCTCCGCATTGCAAGGTGCAATTCTGAAATTTTTTGCTTTTTCCTGCTCCTCTTAGCATGATAAAGAAGATTCAAAGAGAGTGAGATGCCAGCTCCTTTCATTCAGTCAGTAGCTTCAAACATTTCTGGTATATGAATAACATGATGTTTTTCAATGGCAAAAATCAATGAATATTGTAAATGCACAAACAGTAATTTCTCCGCATTGCAAGGTGCAATTCTGAAATTTTTTGCTTTTTCCTGCTCCTCTTAGCATGATAAAGAAGATTCAAAGAGAGTGAGATGCCAGCTACTTTCATTCAGTCAGTAGCTTCAATCATTTCTGGACGTTTTTCAATGGTAAAAATCAATGAATATTGTAAATGCACAAACAGTAATTTCTCCACATTGCAAGGTGCAATTCTGAAATTTTTTGCTTTTTCCTGCTCCTCTTAGCATGATAAAGAAGATTCAAAGAGAGTGAGATGCCAGCTCCTTTCATTCAGTCAGTAGCTTCAAACATTTCTGGTATATGAATAACATGATGTTTTTCAATGGCAAAAATCAATGAATATTGTAAATGCACAAACAGTAATTTCTCCGCATTGCAAGGTGCAATTCTGAAATTTTTTGCTTTTTCCTGCTCCTCTTAGCATGATAAAGAAGATTCAAAGAGAGTGAGATGCCAGCTCCTTTCATTCAGTCAGTAGCTTCAATCATTTCTGGACGTTTTTCAATGGCAAAAATCAATGAATATTGTAAATGCACAAACAGTAATTTCTCCGCATTGCAAGGTGCAATTCCGAAATTTTTTGCTTTTTCCTGCTCCTCTTAGCATGATAAAGAAGATTCAAAGAGAGTGAGATGCCAGCTCCTTTCGTTCAGTCAGTAGCTTCAAACATTTCTGGTATATGAATAACATGATGTTTTTCAATGGCAAAAATCAATGAATATTGTAAATGCACAAACAGTAATTTCTCCGCATTGCAAGGTGCAAGTCTGAAATTTTTTGCTTTTTCCTGCTCCTCTTAGCATGATAAAGAAGATTCAAAGAGAGTGAGATGCCAGCTACTTTCATTCAGTCAGTAGCTTCAATCATTTCTGAACGTTTTTCAATGGTAAAAATCAATGAATATTGTAAATGCACAAACAGTAATTTCTCCACATTGCAAGGTGCAATTCTGAAATTTTTTGCTTTTTCCTGCTCCTCTTAGCATGATAAAGAAGATTCAAAGAGAGTGAGATGCCAGCTCCTTTCATTCAGTCAGTAGCTTCAAACATTTCTGGTATATGAATAACATGATGTTTTTCAATGGCAAAAATCAATGAATATTGTAAATGCACAAACAGTAATTTCTCCGCATTGCAAGGTGCAATTCTGAAATTTTTTGCTTTTTCCTGCTCCTCTTAGCATGATAAAGAAGATTCAAAGAGAGTGAGATGCCAGCTCCTTTCATTCAGTCAGTAGCTTCAAACATTTCTGGTATATGAATAACATGATGTTTTTCAATGGCAAAAATCAATGAATATTGTAAATGCACAAACAGTAATTTCTCCGCATTGCAAGGTGCAAGTCTGAAATTTTTTGCTTTTTCCTGCTCCTCTTAGCATGATAAAGAAGATTCAAAGAGAGTGAGATGCCAGCTACTTTCATTCAGTCAGTAGCTTCAATCATTTCTGGACGTTTTTCAATGGTAAAAATCAATGAATATTGTAAATGCACAAACAGTAATTTCTCCACATTGCAAGGTGCAATTCTGAAATTTTTTGCTTTTTCCTGCTCCTCTTCGCATGATAAAGAAGATTCAAAGAGAGTG
Source organism: Phyllobates terribilis (assembly GCF_046119375.1). Taxonomy (NCBI): domain Eukaryota; kingdom Metazoa; phylum Chordata; class Amphibia; order Anura; family Dendrobatidae; genus Phyllobates; species Phyllobates terribilis. The sequence continues at coordinate 164,873 of NW_027364383.1, forward strand.
AGATGCCAGCTCCTTTCATTCAGTCAGTAGCTTCAAACATTTCTGGTATATGAATAACATGATGTTTTTCAATGGCAAAAATCAATGAATATTGTAAATGCACAAACAGTAATTTCTCCGCATTGCAAGGTGCAATTCTGAAATTTTTTGCTTTTTCCTGCTCCTCTTAGCATGATAAAGAAGATTCAAAGAGAGTGAGATGCCAGCTCCTTTCATTCAGTCAGTAGCTTCAAACATTTCTGGTATATGAATAACATGATGTTTTTCAATGGCAAAAATCAATGAATATTGTAAATGCACAAACAGTAATTTCTCCGCATTGCAAGGTGCAATTCTGAAATTTTTTGCTTTTTCCTGCTCCTCTTAGCATGATAAAGAAGATTCAAAGAGAGTGAGATGCCAGCTCCTTTCATTCAGTCAGTAGCTTCAATCATTTCTGGACGTTTTTCAATGGCAAAAATCAATGAATATTGTAAATGCACAAACAGTAATTTCTCCGCATTGCAAGGTGCAATTCTGAAATTTTTTGCTTTTTCCTGCTCCTCTTAGCATGATAAAGAAGACTCAAAGAGAGTGAGATGTCAGCTCCTTTCATTCAGTCAGTAGCTTCAAACATTTCTGGTATATGAATAACATGATGTTTTTCAATGGCAAAAATCAATGAATATTGTAAATGCACAAAAAATAATTTCTCCGCATTGCAAGGTGCAATTCTGAAATTTTTTGCTTTTTCCTGCTCCTCTTAGCATGATAAAGAAGATTCAAAGAGAGTGAGATGCCAGCTCCTTTCATTCAGTCAGTAGCTTCAATCATTTCTGGACGTTTTTCAATGGCAAAAATCAATGAATATTGTAAATGCACAAACAGTAATTTCTCCGCATTGCAAGGTGCAATTCTGAAATTTTTTGCTTTTTCCTGCTCCTCTTAGCATGATAAAGAAGATTCAAAGAGAGTGAGATGCCAGCTCCTTTCATTCAGTCAGTAGCTTCAACCATTTCTGGTATATGAATAACATGATGTTTTTCAATGGCAAAAATCAATGAATATTGTAAATGCACAAACTGTAATTTCTCCGCATTGCAAGGTGCAAGTCTGAAATTTTTTGCTTTTTCCTGCTCCTCTTAGCATGATAAAGAAGATTCAAAGAGAGTGAGATGCCAGCTACTTTCATTCAGTCAGTAGCTTCAATCATTTCTGAACGTTTTTCAATGGTAAAAATCAATGAATATTGTAAATGCACAAACAGTAATTTCTCCACATTGCAAGGTGCAATTCTGAAATTTTTTGCTTTTTCCTGCTCCTCTTAGCATGATAAAGAAGATTCAAAGAGAGTGAGATGCCAGCTCCTTTCATTCAGTCAGTAGCTTCAAACATTTCTGGTATATGAATAACATGATGTTTTTCAATGGCAAAAATCAATGAATATTGTAAATGCACAAACAGTAATTTCTCCGCATTGCAAGGTGCAATTCTGAAATTTTTTGCTTTTTCCTGCTCCTCTTAGCATGATAAAGAAGATTCAAAGAGAGTGAGATGCCAGCTCCTTTCATTCAGTCAGTAGCTTCAAACATTTCTGGTATATGAATAACATGATGTTTTTCAATGGCAAAAATCAATGAATATTGTAAATGCACAAACAGTAATTTCTCCGCATTGCAAGGTGCAATTCTGAAATTTTTTGCTTTTTCCTGCTCCTCTTAGCATGATAAAGAAGATTCAAAGAGAGTGAGATGCCAGCTCCTTTCATTCAGTCAGTAGCTTCAAACATTTCTGGTATATGAATAACATGATGTTTTTCAATGGCAAAAATCAATGAATATTGTAAATGCACAAACAGTAATTTCTCCGCATTGCAAGGTGCAAGTCTGAAATTTTTTGCTTTTTCCTGCTCCTCTTAGCATGATAAAGAAGATTCAAAGAGAGTGAGATGCCAGCTTCTTTCATTCAGTCAGTAGCTTCAATCATTTCTGGACGTTTTTCAATGGTAAAAATCAATGAATATTGTAAATGCACAAACAGTAATTTCTCCACATTGCAAGGTGCAATTCTGAAATTTTTTGCTTTTTCCTGCTCCTCTTAGCATGATAAAGAAGATTCAAAGAGAGTGAGATGCCAGCTCCTTTCATTCAGTCAGTAGCTTCAAACATTTCTGGTATATGAATAACATGATGTTTTTCAATGGCAAAAATCAATGAATATTGTAAATGCACAAACAGTAATTTCTCCGCATTGCAAGGTGCAATTCTGAAATTTTTTGCTTTTTCCTGCTCCTCTTAGCATGATAAAGAAGATTCAAAGAGAGTGAGATGCCAGCTCCTTTCATTCAGTCAGTAGCTTCAAACATTTCTGGTATATGAATAACATGATGTTTTTCAATGGCAAAAATCAATGAATATTGTAAATGCACAAACAGTAATTTCTCCGCATTGCAAGGTGCAATTCTGAAATTTTTTGCTTTTTTCTGCTCCTCTTAGCATGATAAAGAAGATTCAAAGAGAGTGAGATGCCAGCTCCTTTCATTCAGTCAGTAGCTTCAATCATTTCTGGAGGTTTTTCAATGGCAAAAATCAATGAATATTGTAAATGCACAAACAGTAATTTCTCCGCATTGCAAGGTGCAATTCTGAAATTTTTTGCTTTTTCCTGCTCCTCTTAGCATGATAAAGAAGATTCAAAGAGAGTGAGATGCCAGCTCCTTTCGTTCAGTCAGTAGCTTCAATCATTTCTGGACGTTTTTCAATGGCAAAAATCATTTAATATTATAAATGCACAAACAGTAATTTCTCCGCATTGCAAGGTGCAATTCTGCAATTTTTTGCTTTTTCCTGCTCCTCTTAGCATGATAAAGAAGATTCAAAGAGAGTGAGATGCCAGCTCCTTTCATTCAGTCAGTAGCTTCAAACATTTCTGGTATATGAATAACATGATGTTTTTCAATGGCAAAAATCAATGAATATTGTAAATGCACAAACAGTAATTTCTCCGCATTGCAAGGTGCAATGCTGAAATTTTTTGCTTTTTCCTGCTCCTCTTAGCATGATAAAGAAGATTCAAAGAGAGTGAGATGCCAGCTCCTTTCATTCAGTCAGTAGCTTCAAACATTTCTGGTATATGAATAACATGATGTTTTTCAATGGCAAAAATCAATGAATATTGTAAATGCACAAACAGTAATTTCTCCGCATTGCAAGGTGCAATTCTGAAATTTTTTGCTTTTTCCTGCTCCTCTTAGCATGATAAAGAAGATTCAAAGAGAGTGAGATGCCAGCTCCTTTCATTCAGTCAGTAGCTTCAATCATTTCTGGACGTTTTTCAATGGCAAAAATCAATGAATATTGTAAATGCACAAACAGTAATTTCTCCGCATTGCAAGGTGCAATTCTGAAATTTTTTGCTTTTTCCTGCTCCTCTTAGCATGATAAAGAAGATTCAAAGAGAGTGAGATGCCAGCTCCTTTCGTTCAGTCAGTAGCTTCAATCATTTCTGGACGTTTTTCAATGGCAAAAATCATTTAATATTATAAATGCACAAACAGTAATTTCTCCGCATTGCAAGGTGCAATTCTGAAATTTTTTGCTTTTTCCTGCTCCTCTTAGCATGATAAAGAAGATTCAAAGAGAGTGAGATGCCAGCTCCTTTCATTCAGTCAGTAGCTTCAAACATTTCTGGTATATGAATAACATGATGTTTTTCAATGGCAAAAATCAATGAATATTGTAAATGCACAAACAGTAATTTCTCCGCATTGCAAGGTGCAATTCTGAAATTTTTTGCTTTTTCCTGCTCCTCTTAGCATGATAAAGAAGATTCAAAGAGAGTGAGATGCCAGCTACTTTCATTCAGTCAGTAGCTTCAATCATTTCTGGACGTTTTTCAATGGTAAAAATCAATGAATATTGTAAATGCACAAACAGTAATTTCTCCACATTGCAAGGTGCAATTCTGAAATTTTTTGCTTTTTCCTGCTCCTCTTAGCATGATAAAGAAGATTCAAAGAGAGTGAGATGCCAGCTCCTTTCATTCAGTCAGTAGCTTCAAACATTTCTGGTATATGAATAACATGATGTTTTTCAATGGCAAAAATCAATGAATATTGTAAATGCACAAACAGTAATTTCTCCGCATTGCAAGGTGCAATTCTGAAATTTTTTGCTTTTTCCTGCTCCTCTTAGCATGATAAAGAAGATTCAAAGAGAGTGAGATGCCAGCTCCTTTCATTCAGTCAGTAGCTTCAATCATTTCTGGACGTTTTTCAATGGCAAAAATCAATGAATATTGTAAATGCACAAACAGTAATTTCTCCGCATTGCAAGGTGCAATTCCGAAATTTTTTGCTTTTTCCTGCTCCTCTTAGCATGATAAAGAAGATTCAAAGAGAGTGAGATGCCAGCTCCTTTCATTCAGTCACTAGCTTCAAACATTTCTGGTATATGAATAACATGATGTTTTTCAATGGCAAAAATCAATGAATATTGTAAATGCACAAACAGTAATTTCTCCGCATTGCAAGGTGCAAGTCTGAAATTTTTTGCTTTTTCCTGCTCCTCTTAGCATGATAAAGAAGATTCAAAGAGAGTGAGATGCCAGCTACTTTCATTCAGTCAGTAGCTTCAATCATTTCTGAACGTTTTTCAATGGTAAAAATCAATGAATATTGTAAATGCACAAACAGTAATTTCTCCACATTGCAAGGTGCAATTCTGAAATTTTTTGCTTTTTCCTGCTCCTCTTAGCATGATAAAGAAGATTCAAAGAGAGTGAGATGCCAGCTCCTTTCATTCAGTCAGTAGCTTCAAACATTTCTGGTATATGAATAACATGATGTTTTTCAATGGCAAAAATCAATGAATATTGTAAATGCACAAACAGTAATTTCTCCGCATTGCAAGGTGCAATTCTGAAATTTTTTGCTTTTTCCTGCTCCTCTTAGCATGATAAAGAAGATTCAAAGAGAGTGAGATGCCAGCTCCTTTCATTCAGTCAGTAGCTTCAAACATTTCTGGTATATGAATAACATGATGTTTTTCAATGGCAAAAATCAATGAATATTGTAAATGCACAAACAGTAATTTCTCCGCATTGCAAGGTGCAAGTCTGAAATTTTTTGCTTTTTCCTGCTCCTCTTAGCATGATAAAGAAGATTCAAAGAGAGTGAGATGCCAGCTACTTTCATTCAGTCAGTAGCTTCAATCATTTCTGGACGTTTTTCAATGGTAAAAATCAATGAATATTGTAAATGCACAAACAGTAATTTCTCCACATTGCAAGGTGCAATTCTGAAATTTTTTGCTTTTTCCTGCTCCTCTTCGCATGATAAAGAAGATTCAAAGAGAGTGAGATGCCAGCTCCTTTCATTCAGTCAGTAGCTTCAAACATTTCTGGTATATGAATAACATGATGTTTTTCAATGGCAAAAATCAATGAATATTGTAAATGCACAAACAGTAATTTCTCCGCATTGCAAGGTGCAATTCTGAAATTTTTTGCTTTTTCCTGCTCCTCTTAGCATGATAAAGAAGATTCAAAGAGAGTGAGATGCCAGCTCCTTTCATTCAGTCAGTAGCTTCAAACATTTCTGGTATATGAATAACATGATGTTTTTCAATGGCAAAAATCAATGAATATTGTAAATGCACAAACAGTAATTTCTCCGCATTGCAAGGTGCAATTCTGAAATTTTTTGCTTTTTCCTGCTCCTCTTAGCATGATAAAGAAGATTCAAAGAGAGTGAGATGCCAGCTCCTTTCATTCAGTCAGTAGCTTCAATCATTTCTGGACGTTTTTCAATGGCAAAAATCAATGAATATTGTAAATGCACAAACAGTAATTTCTCCGCATTGCAAGGTGCAATTCTGAAATTTTTTGCTTTTTCCTGCTCCTCTTAGCATGATAAAGAAGACTCAAAGAGAGTGAGATGTCAGCTCCTTTCATTCAGTCAGTAGCTTCAAACATTTCTGGTATATGAATAACATGATGTTTTTCAATGGCAAAAATCAATGAATATTGTAAATGCACAAAAAATAATTTCTCCGCATTGCAAGGTGCAATTCTGAAATTTTTTGCTTTTTCCTGCTCCTCTTAGCATGATAAAGAAGATTCAAAGAGAGTGAGATGCCAGCTCCTTTCATTCAGTCAGTAGCTTCAATCATTTCTGGACGTTTTTCAATGGCAAAAATCAATGAATATTGTAAATGCACAAACAGTAATTTCTCCGCATTGCAAGGTGCAATTCTGAAATTTTTTGCTTTTTCCTGCTCCTCTTAGCATGATAAAGAAGATTCAAAGAGAGTGAGATGCCAGCTCCTTTCATTCAGTCAGTAGCTTCAACCATTTCTGGTATATGAATAACATGATGTTTTTCAATGGCAAAAATCAATGAATATTGTAAATGCACAAACTGTAATTTCTCCGCATTGCAAGGTGCAAGTCTGAAATTTTTTGCTTTTTCCTGCTCCTCTTAGCATGATAAAGAAGATTCAAAGAGAGTGAGATGCCAGCTACTTTCATTCAGTCAGTAGCTTCAATCATTTCTGAACGTTTTTCAATGGTAAAAATCAATGAATATTGTAAATGCACAAACAGTAATTTCTCCACATTGCAAGGTGCAATTCTGAAATTTTTTGCTTTTTCCTGCTCCTCTTAGCATGATAAAGAAGATTCAAAGAGAGTGAGATGCCAGCTCCTTTCATTCAGTCAGTAGCTTCAAACATTTCTGGTATATGAATAACATGATGTTTTTCAATGGCAAAAATCAATGAATATTGTAAATGCACAAACAGTAATTTCTCCGCATTGCAAGGTGCAATTCTGAAATTTTTTGCTTTTTCCTGCTCCTCTTAGCATGATAAAGAAGATTCAAAGAGAGTGAGATGCCAGCTCCTTTCATTCAGTCAGTAGCTTCAAACATTTCTGGTATATGAATAACATGATGTTTTTCAATGGCAAAAATCAATGAATATTGTAAATGCACAAACAGTAATTTCTCCGCATTGCAAGGTGCAAGTCTGAAATTTTTTGCTTTTTCCTGCTCCTCTTAGCATGATAAAGAAGATTCAAAGAGAGTGAGATGCCAGCTACTTTCATTCAGTCAGTAGCTTCAATCATTTCTGGACGTTTTTCAATGGTAAAAATCAATGAATATTGTAAATGCACAAACAGTAATTTCTCCACATTGCAAGGTGCAATTCTGAAATTTTTTGCTTTTTCCTGCTCCTCTTAGCATGATAAAGAAGATTCAAAGAGAGTGAGATGCCAGCTCCTTTCATTCAGTCAGTAGCTTCAAACATTTCTGGTATATGAATAACATGATGTTTTTCAATGGCAAAAATCAATGAATATTGTAAATGCACAAACAGTAATTTCTCCGCATTGCAAGGTGCAATTCTGAAATTTTTTGCTTTTTCCTGCTCCTCTTAGCATGATAAAGAAGATTCAAAGAGAGTGAGATGCCAGCTCCTTTCATTCAGTCAGTAGCTTCAAACATTTCTGGTATATGAATAACATGATGTTTTTCAATGGCAAAAATCAATGAATATTGTAAATGCACAAACAGTAATTTCTCCGCATTGCAAGGTGCAATTCTGAAATTTTTTGCTTTTTTCTGCTCCTCTTAGCATGATAAAGAAGATTCAAAGAGAGTGAGATGCCAGCTCCTTTCATTCAGTCAGTAGCTTCAATCATTTCTGGACGTTTTTCAATGGCAAAAATCAATGAATATTGTAAATGCACAAACAGTAATTTCTCCGCATTGCAAGGTGCAATTCTGAAATTTTTTGCTTTTTCCTGCTCCTCTTAGCATGATAAAGAAGATTCAAAGAGAGTGAGATGCCAGCTCCTTTCGTTCAGTCAGTAGCTTCAATCATTTCTGGACGTTTTTCAATGGCAAAAATCATTTAATATTATAAATGCACAAACAGTAATTTCTCCGCATTGCAAGGTGCAATTCTGAAATTTTTTGCTTTTTCCTGCTCCTCTTAGCATGATAAAGAAGATTCAAAGAGAGTGAGATGCCAGCTCCTTTCATTCAGTCAGTAGCTTCAAACATTTCTGGTATATGAATAACATGATGTTTTTCAATGGCAAAAATCAATGAATATTGTAAATGCACAAACAGTAATTTCTCCGCATTGCAAGGTGCAATGCTGAAATTTTTTGCTTTTTCCTGCTCCTCTTAGCATGATAAAGAAGATTCAAAGAGAGTGAGATGCCAGCTCCTTTCATTCAGTCAGTAGCTTCAAACATTTCTGGTATATGAATAACATGATGTTTTTCAATGGCAAAAATCAATGAATATTGTAAATGCACAAACAGTAATTTCTCCGCATTGCAAGGTGCAATTCTGAAATTTTTTGCTTTTTCCTGCTCCTCTTAGCATGATAAAGAAGATTCAAAGAGAGTGAGATGCCAGCTCCTTTCATTCAGTCAGTAGCTTCAATCATTTCTGGACGTTTTTCAATGGCAAAAATCAATGAATATTGTAAATGCACAAACAGTAATTTCTCCGCATTGCAAGGTGCAATTCTGAAATTTTTTGCTTTTTCCTGCTCCTCTTAGCATGATAAAGAAGATTCAAAGAGAGTGAGATGCCAGCTCCTTTCGTTCAGTCAGTAGCTTCAATCATTTCTGGACGTTTTTCAATGGCAAAAATCATTTAATATTATAAATGCACAAACAGTAATTTCTCCGCATTGCAAGGTGCAATTCTGAAATTTTTTGCTTTTTCCTGCTCCTCTTAGCATGATAAAGAAGATTCAAAGAGAGTGAGATGCCAGCTCCTTTCATTCAGTCAGTAGCTTCAAACATTTCTGGTATATGAATAACATGATGTTTTTCAATGGCAAAAATCAATGAATATTGTAAATGCACAAACAGTAATTTCTCCGCATTGCAAGGTGCAATTCTGAAATTTTTTGCTTTTTCCTGCTCCTCTTAGCATGATAAAGAAGATTCAAAGAGAGTGAGATGCCAGCTACTTTCATTCAGTCAGTAGCTTCAATCATTTCTGGACGTTTTTCAATGGTAAAAATCAATGAATATTGTAAATGCACAAACAGTAATTTCTCCACATTGCAAGGTGCAATTCTGAAATTTTTTGCTTTTTCCTGCTCCTCTTAGCATGATAAAGAAGATTCAAAGAGAGTGAGATGCCAGCTCCTTTCATTCAGTCAGTAGCTTCAAACATTTCTGGTATATGAATAACATGATGTTTTTCAATGGCAAAAATCAATGAATATTGTAAATGCACAAACAGTAATTTCTCCGCATTGCAAGGTGCAATTCTGAAATTTTTTGCTTTTTCCTGCTCCTCTTAGCATGATAAAGAAGATTCAAAGAGAGTGAGATGCCAGCTCCTTTCATTCAGTCAGTAGCTTCAATCATTTCTGGACGTTTTTCAATGGCAAAAATCAATGAATATTGTAAATGCACAAACAGTAATTTCTCCGCATTGCAAGGTGCAATTCCGAAATTTTTTGCTTTTTCCTGCTCCTCTTAGCATGATAAAGAAGATTCAAAGAGAGTGAGATGCCAGCTCCTTTCATTCAGTCAGTAGCTTCAAACATTTCTGGTATATGAATAACATGATGTTTTTCAATGGCAAAAATCAATGAATATTGTAAATGCACAAACAGTAATTTCTCCGCATTGCAAGGTGCAAGTCTGAAATTTTTTGCTTTTTCCTGCTCCTCTTAGCATGATAAAGAAGATTCAAAGAGAGTGAGATGCCAGCTACTTTCATTCAGTCAGTAGCTTCAATCATTTCTGAACGTTTTTCAATGGTAAAAATCAATGAATATTGTAAATGCACAAACAGTAATTTCTCCACATTGCAAGGTGCAATTCTGAAATTTTTTGCTTTTTCCTGCTCCTCTTAGCATGATAAAGAAGATTCAAAGAGAGTGAGATGCCAGCTCCTTTCATTCAGTCAGTAGCTTCAAACATTTCTGGAATATGAATAACATGATGTTTTTCAATGGCAAAAATCAATGAATATTGTAAATGCACAAACAGTAATTTCTCCGCATTGCAAGGTGCAATTCTGAAATTTTTTGCTTTTTCCTGCTCCTCTTAGCATGATAAAGAAGATTCAAAGAGAGTGAGATGCCAGCTCCTTTCATTCAGTCAGTAGCTTCAAACATTTCTGGTATATGAATAACATGATGTTTTTCAATGGCAAAAATCAATGAATATTGTAAATGCACAAACAGTAATTTCTCCGCATTGCAAGGTGCAAGTCTGAAATTTTTTGCTTTTTCCTGCTCCTCTTAGCATGATAAAGAAGATTCAAAGAGAGTGAGATGCCAGCTACTTTCATTCAGTCAGTAGCTTCAATCATTTCTGGACGTTTTTCAATGGTAAAAATCAATGAATATTGTAAATGCACAAACAGTAATTTCTCCACATTGCAAGGTGCAATTCTGAAATTTTTTGCTTTTTCCTGCTCCTCTTCGCATGATAAAGAAGATTCAAAGAGAGTGAGATGCCAGCTCCTTTCATTCAGTCAGTAGCTTCAAACATTTCTGGTATATGAATAACATGAAGTTTTTCAATGGCAAAAATCAATGAATATTGTAAATGCACAAACAGTAATTTCTCCGCATTGCAAGGTGCAATTCTGAAATTTTTTGCTTTTTCCTGCTCCTCTTAGCATGATAAAGAAGATTCAAAGAGAGTGAGATGCCAGCTCCTTTCATTCAGTCAGTAGCTTCAAACATTTCTGGTATATGAATAACATGATGTTTTTCAATGGCAAAAATCAATGAATATTGTAAATGCACAAACAGTAATTTCTCCGCATTGCAAGGTGCAATTCTGAAATTTTTTGCTTTTTCCTGCTCCTCTTAGCATGATAAAGAAGATTCAAAGAGAGTGAGATGCCAGCTCCTTTCATTCAGTCAGTAGCTTCAATCATTTCTGGACGTTTTTCAATGGCAAAAATCAATGAATATTGTAAATGCACAAACAGTAATTTCTCCGCATTGCAAGGTGCAATTCTGAAATTTTTTGCTTTTTCCTGCTCCTCTTAGCATGATAAAGAAGACTCAAAGAGAGTGAGATGTCAGCTCCTTTCATTCAGTCAGTAGCTTCAAACATTTCTGGTATATGAATAACATGATGTTTTTCAATGGCAAAAATCAATGAATATTGTAAATGCACAAAAAATAATTTCTCCGCATTGCAAGGTGCAATTCTGAAATTTTTTGCTTTTTCCTGCTCCTCTTAGCATGATAAAGAAGATTCAAAGAGAGTGAGATGCCAGCTCCTTTCATTCAGTCAGTAGCTTCAATCATTTCTGGACGTTTTTCAATGGCAAAAATCAATGAATATTGTAAATGCACAAACAGTAATTTCTCCGCATTGCAAGGTTCAATTCTGAAATTTTTTGCTTTTTCCTGCTCCTCTTAGCATGATAAAGAAGATTCAAAGAGAGTGAGATGCCAGCTCCTTTCATTCAGTCAGTAGCTTCAATCATTTCTGGTATATGAATAACATGATGTTTTTCAATGGCAAAAATCAATGAATATTGTAAATGCACAAACAGTAATTTCTCCGCATTGCAAGGTGCAATTCTGAAATTTTTTGCTTTTTCCTGCTCCTATTAGCATGATAAAGAAGATTCAAAGAGAGTGAGATGCCAGCTCCTTTCATTCAGTCAGTAGCTTCAATCATTTCTGGACGTTTTTCAATGGCAAAAATCAATGAATATTGTAAATGCACAAACAGTAATTTCTCCGCATTGCAAGGTGCAATTCTGAAATTTTTTGCTTTTTCCTGCTCCTCTTAGCATGATAAACAAGATTCAAAGAGAGTGAGATGCCAGCTCCTTTCATTCAGTCAGTAGCTTCAATCATTTCTGGACGTTTTTCAATGGCAAAAATCAATGAATATTGTAAATGCACAAACAGTAATTTCTCCACATTGCAAGGTGCAATTCGGAAATTTTTTGCTTTTTCCTGCTAATCCTAGCATGATAAAGAAGATTCAAAGAGAGTGAGATGCCAGCTCCTTTCATTCAGTCAGTAGCTTCAAACATTTCTGGTATATGAATAACATGATGTTTTTCAATGGCAAAAATCAATGAATATTGTAAATGCACAAACAGTAATTTCTCCGCATTGCAAGGTGCAATTCTGAAATTTTTTGCTTTTTCCTGCTCCTCTTAGCATGATAAAGAAGATTCAAAGAGAGTGAGATGCCAGCTCCTTTCATTCAGTCAGTAGCTTCAATCATTTCTGGACGTTTTTCAATGGCAAAAATCAATGAATATTGTAAATGCACAAACAGTAATTTCTCCGCATTGCAAGGTGCAATTCTGAAATTATTTGCTTTTTCCTGCTCCTCTTAGCATGATAAACAAGATTCAAAGAGAGTGAGATGCCAGCTCCTTTCATTCAGTCAGTAGCTTCAATCATTTCTGGACGTTTTTCAATGGCAAAAATCAATGAATATTGTAAATGCACATACAGTAATTTCTCCGCATTGCAAGGTGCAATTCTGAAATTTTTTGCTTTTTCCTGCTCCTCTTAGCATGATAAAGAAGATTCAAAGAGAGTGAGATGCCAGCTCCTTTCATTCAGTCAGTAGCTTCAATCATTTCTGGACGTTTTTCAATGGCAAAAATCAATGAATATTGTAAATGCACAAACAGTAATTTCTCCGCATTGCAAGGTGCAATTCTGAAATTTTTTGCTTTTTCCTGCTCCTCTTAGCATGATAAAGAAGATTCAAAGAGAGTGAGATGCCAGCTCCTTTCATTCAGTCAGTAGCTTCAAACATTTCTGGTATATGAATAACATGATGTTTTTCAATGGCAAAAATCAATGAATATTGTAAATGCACAAACAGTAATTTCTCCGCATTGCAAGGTGCAATTCTGAAATTTTTTGCTTTTTCCTGCTCCTCTTAGCATGATAAAGAAGATTCAAAGAGAGTGAGATGCCAGCTACTTTCATTCAGTCAGTAGCTTCAATCATTTCTGGACGTTTTTCAATGGTAAAAATCAATGAATATTGTAAATGCACAAACAGTAATTTCTCCACATTGCAAGGTGCAATTCTGAAATTTTTTGCTTTTTCCTGCTCCTCTTAGCATGATAAAGAAGATTCAAAGAGAGTGAGATGCCAGCTCCTTTCATTCAGTCAGTAGCTTCAAACATTTCTGGTATATGAATAACATGATGTTTTTCAATGGCAAAAATCAATGAATATTGTAAATGCACAAACAGTAATTTCTCCGCATTGCAAGGTGCAATTCTGAAATTTTTTGCTTTTTCCTGCTCCTCTTAGCATGATAAAGAAGATTCAAAGAGAGTGAGATGCCAGCTCCTTTCATTCAGTCAGTAGCTTCAATCATTTCTGGACGTTTTTCAATGGCAAAAATCAATGAATATTGTAAATGCACAAACAGTAATTTCTCCGCATTGCAAGGTGCAATTCCGAAATTTTTTGCTTTTTCCTGCTCCTCTTAGCATGATAAAGAAGATTCAAAGAGAGTGAGATGCCAGCTCCTTTCATTCAGTCAGTAGCTTCAAACATTTCTGGTATATGAATAACATGATGTTTTTCAATGGCAAAAATCAATGAATATTGTAAATGCACAAACAGTAATTTCTCCGCATTGCAAGGTGCAAGTCTGAAATTTTTTGCTTTTTCCTGCTCCTCTTAGCATGATAAAGAAGATTCAAAGAGAGTGAGATGCCAGCTACTTTCATTCAGTCAGTAGCTTCAATCATTTCTGAACGTTTTTCAATGGTAAAAATCAATGAATATTGTAAATGCACAAACAGTAATTTCTCCACATTGCAAGGTGCAATTCTGAAATTTTTTGCTTTTTCCTGCTCCTCTTAGCATGATAAAGAAGATTCAAAGAGAGTGAGATGCCAGCTCCTTTCATTCAGTCAGTAGCTTCAAACATTTCTGGTATATGAATAACATGATGTTTTTCAATGGCAAAAATCAATGAATATTGTAAATGCACAAACAGTAATTTCTCCGCATTGCAAGGTGCAATTCTGAAATTTTTTGCTTTTTCCTGCTCCTCTTAGCATGATAAAGAAGATTCAAAGAGAGTGAGATGCCAGCTCCTTTCATTCAGTCAGTAGCTTCAAACATTTCTGGTATATGAATAACATGATGTTTTTCAATGGCAAAAATCAATGAATATTGTAAATGCACAAACAGTAATTTCTCCGCATTGCAAGGTGCAAGTCTGAAATTTTTTGCTTTTTCCTGCTCCTCTTAGCATGATAAAGAAGATTCAAAGAGAGTGAGATGCCAGCTACTTTCATTCAGTCAGTAGCTTCAATCATTTCTGGACGTTTTTCAATGGTAAAAATCAATGAATATTGTAAATGCACAAACAGTAATTTCTCCACATTGCAAGGTGCAATTCTGAAATTTTTTGCTTTTTCCTGCTCCTCTTCGCATGATAAAGAAGATTCAAAGAGAGTGAGATGCCAGCTCCTTTCATTCAGTCAGTAGCTTCAAACATTTCTGGTATATGAATAACATGATGTTTTTCAATGGCAAAAATCAATGAATATTGTAAATGCACAAACAGTAATTTCTCCGCATTGCAAGGTGCAATTCTGAAATTTTTTGCTTTTTCCTGCTCCTCTTAGCATGATAAAGAAGATTCAAAGAGAGTGAGATGCCAGCTCCTTTCATTCAGTCAGTAGCTTCAAACATTTCTGGTATATGAATAACATGATGTTTTTCAATGGCAAAAATCAATGAATATTGTAAATGCACAAACAGTAATTTCTCCGCATTGCAAGGTGCAATTCTGAAATTTTTTGCTTTTTCCTGCTCCTCTTAGCATGATAAAGAAGATTCAAAGAGAGTGAGATGCCAGCTCCTTTCATTCAGTCAGTAGCTTCAATCATTTCTGGACGTTTTTCAATGGCAAAAATCAATGAATATTGTAAATGCACAAACAGTAATTTCTCCGCATTGCAAGGTGCAATTCTGAAATTTTTTGCTTTTTCCTGCTCCTCTTAGCATGATAAAGAAGACTCAAAGAGAGTGAGATGTCAGCTCCTTTCATTCAGTCAGTAGCTTCAAACATTTCTGGTATATGAATAACATGATGTTTTTCAATGGCAAAAATCAATGAATATTGTAAATGCACAAAAAATAATTTCTCCGCATTGCAAGGTGCAATTCTGAAATTTTTTGCTTTTTCCTGCTCCTCTTAGCATGATAAAGAAGATTCAAAGAGAGTGAGATGCCAGCTCCTTTCATTCAGTCAGTAGCTTCAATCATTTCTGGACGTTTTTCAATGGCAAAAATCAATGAATATTGTAAATGCACAAACAGTAATTTCTCCGCATTGCAAGGTTCAATTCTGAAATTTTTTGCTTTTTCCTGCTCCTCTTAGCATGATAAAGAAGATTCAAAGAGAGTGAGATGCCAGCTCCTTTCATTCAGTCAGTAGCTTCAATCATTTCTGGTATATGAATAACATGATGTTTTTCAATGGCAAAAATCAATGAATATTGTAAATGCACAAACAGTAATTTCTCCGCATTGCAAGGTGCAATTCTGAAATTTTTTGCTTTTTCCTGCTCCTATTAGCATGATAAAGAAGATTCAAAGAGAGTGAGATGCCAGCTCCTTTCATTCAGTCAGTAGCTTCAATCATTTCTGGACGTTTTTCAATGGCAAAAATCAATGAATATTGTAAATGCACAAACAGTAATTTCTCCGCATTGCAAGGTGCAATTCTGAAATTTTTTGCTTTTTCCTGCTCCTCTTAGCATGATAAACAAGATTCAAAGAGAGTGAGATGCCAGCTCCTTTCATTCAGTCAGTAGCTTCAATCATTTCTGGACGTTTTTCAATGGCAAAAATCAATGAATATTGTAAATGCACAAACAGTAATTTCTCCACATTGCAAGGTGCAATTCGGAAATTTTTTGCTTTTTCCTGCTAATCCTAGCATGATAAAGAAGATTCAAAGAGAGTGAGATGCCAGCTCCTTTCATTCAGTCAGTAGCTTCAAACATTTCTGGTATATGAATAACATGATGTTTTTCAATGGCAAAAATCAATGAATATTGTAAATGCACAAACAGTAATTTCTCCGCATTGCAAGGTGCAATTCTGAAATTTTTTGCTTTTTCCTGCTCCTCTTAGCATGATAAAGAAGATTCAAAGAGAGTGAGATGCCAGCTCCTTTCATTCAGTCAGTAGCTTCAATCATTTCTGGACGTTTTTCAATGGCAAAAATCAATGAATATTGTAAATGCACAAACAGTAATTTCTCCGCATTGCAAGGTGCAATTCTGAAATTATTTGCTTTTTCCTGCTCCTCTTAGCATGATAAACAAGATTCAAAGAGAGTGAGATGCCAGCTCCTTTCATTCAGTCAGTAGCTTCAATCATTTCTGGACGTTTTTCAATGGCAAAAATCAATGAATATTGTAAATGCACATACAGTAATTTCTCCGCATTGCAAGGTGCAATTCTGAAATTTTTTGCTTTTTCCTGCTCCTCTTAGCATGATAAAGAAGATTCAAAGAGAGTGAGATGCCAGCTCCTTTCATTCAGTCAGTAGCTTCAATCATTTCTGGACGTTTTTCAATGGCAAAAATCAATGAATATTGTAAATGCACAAACAGTAATTTCTCCGCATTGCAAGGTGCAATTCTGAAATTTTTTGCTTTTTCCTGCTCCTCTTAGCATGATAAAGAAGATTCAAAGAGAGTGAGATGCCAGCTCCTTTCATTCAGTCAGTAGCTTCAAACATTTCTGGTATATGAATAACATGATGTTTTTCAATGGCAAAAATCAATGAATATTGTAAATGCACAAACAGTAATTTCTCCGCATTGCAAGGTGCAAGTCTGAAATTTTTTGCTTTTTCCTGCTCCTCTTAGCATGATAAAGAAGATTCAAAGAGAGTGAGATGCCAGCTACTTTCATTCAGTCAGTAGCTTCAATCATTTCTGGACGTTTTTCAATGGTAAAAATCAATGAATATTGTAAATGCACAAACAGTAATTTATCCACATTGCAAGGTGCAATTCTGAAATTTTTTGCTTTTTCCTGCTCCTCTTCGCATGATAAAGAAGATTCAAAGAGAGTGAGATGCCAGCTCCTTTCATTCAGTCAGTAGCTTCAAACATTTCTGGTATATGAATAACATGATGTTTTTCAATGGCAAAAATCAATGAATATTGTAAATGCACAAACAGTAATTTCTCCGCATTGCAAGGTGCAATTCTGAAATTTTTTGCTTTTTCCTGCTCCTCTTAGCATGATAAAGAAGATTCAAAGAGAGTGAGATGCCAGCTCCTTTCATTCAGTCAGTAGCTTCAAACATTTCTGGTATATGAATAACATGATGTTTTTCAATGGCAAAAATCAATGAATATTGTAAATGCACAAACAGTAATTTCTCCGCATTGCAAGGTGCAATTCTGAAATTTTTTGCTTTTTCCTGCTCCTCTTAGCATGATAAACAAGATTCAAAGAGAGTGAGATGCCAGCTCCTTTCATTCAGTCAGTAGCTTCAATCATTTCTGGACGTTTTTCAATGGCAAAAATCAATGAATATTGTAAATGCACAAACAGTAATTTCTCCGCATTGCAAGGTGCAATTCTGAAATTTTTTGCTTTTTCCTGCTCCTCTTAGCATGATAAAGAAGACTCAAAGAGAGTGAGATGTCAGCTCCTTTCATTCAGTCAGTAGCTTCAAACATTTCTGGTATATGAATAACATGATGTTTTTCAATGGCAAAAATCAATGAATATTGTAAATGCACAAAAAATAATTTCTCCGCATTGCAAGGTGCAATTCTGAAATTTTTTGCTTTTTCCTGCTCCTCTTAGCATGATAAAGAAGATTCAAAGAGAGTGAGATGCCAGCTCCTTTCATTCAGTCAGTAGCTTCAATCATTTCTGGACGTTTTTCAATGGCAAAAATCAATGAATATTGTAAATGCACAAACAGTAATTTCTCCGCATTGCAAGGTTCAATTCTGAAATTTTTTGCTTTTTCCTGCTCCTCTTAGCATGATAAAGAAGATTCAAAGAGCGTGAGATGCCAGCTCCTTTCATTCAGTCAGTAGCTTCAATCATTTCTGGTATATGAATAACATGATGTTTTTCAATGGCAAAAATCAATGAATATTGTAAATGCACAAACAGTAATTTCTCCGCATTGCAAGGTGCAATTCTGAAATTTTTTGCTTTTTCCTGCTCCTATTAGCATGATAAAGAAGATTCAAAGAGAGTGAGATGCCAGCTCCTTTCATTCAGTCAGTAGCTTCAATCATTTCTGGACGTTTTTCAATGGCAAAAATCAATGAATATTGTAAATGCACAAACAGTAATTTCTCCGCATTGCAAGGTGCAATTCTGAAATTTTTTGCTTTTTCCTGCTCCTCTTAGCATGATAAACAAGATTCAAAGAGAGTGAGATGCCAGCTCCTTTCATTCAGTCAGTAGCTTCAATCATTTCTGGACGTTTTTCAATGGCAAAAATCAATGAATATTGTAAATGCACAAACAGTAATTTCTCCGCATTGCAAGGTGCAATTCTGAAATTTTTTGCTTTTTCCTGCTCCTCTTAGCATGATAAAGAAGATTCAAAGAGAGTGAGATGCCAGCTCCTTTCATTCAGTCAGTAGCTTCAATCATTTCTGGACGTTTTTCAATGGCAAAAATCAATGAATATTGTAAATGCACAAACAGTAATTTCTCCACATTGCAAGGTGCAATTCGGAATTTTTTTGCTTTTTCCTGCTAATCCTAGCATGATAAAGAAGATTCAAAGAGAGTGAGATGCCAGCTCCTTTCATTCAGTCAGTAGCTTCAATCATTTCTGGACGTTTTTCAATGGCAAAAATCAATGAATATTGTAAATGCACAAACAGTAATTTCTCCGCATTGCAAGGTGCAATTCTGAAATTTTTTGCTTTTTCCTGCTCCTCTTAGCATGATAAAGAAGATTCAAAGAGAGTGAGATGCCAGCTCCTTTCATTCAGTCAGTAGCTTCAAACATTTCTGGTATATGAATAACATGATGTTTTTCAATGGCAAAAATCAATGAATATTGTAAATGCACAAACAGTAATTTCTCCGCATTGCAAGGTGCAATTCTGAAATTTTTTGCTTTTTCCTGCTCCTCTTAGCATGATAAAGAAGATTCAAAGAGAGTGAGATGCCAGCTCCTTTCGTTCAGTCAGTAGCTTCAATCATTTCTGGATGTTTTTCAATGGCAAAAATCATTGAATATTATAAATGCACAAACAGTAATTTCTCCGCATTGCAAGGTGCAATTCTGAAATTTTTTGCTTTTTCCTGCTCCTCTTAGCATGATAAAGAAGATTCAAAGAGAGTGAGATGCCAGCTCCTTTCATTCAGTCAGTAGCTTCAAACATTTCTGGTATATGAATAACATGATGTTTTTCAATGGCAAAAATCAATGAATATTGTAAATGCACAAACAGTAATTTCTACGCATTGCAAGGTGCAAGTCTGAAATTTTTTGCTTTTTCCTGCTCCTCTTAGCATGATAAAGAAGATTCAAAGAGAGTGAGATGCCAGCTACTTTCATTCAGTCAGTAGCTTCAATCATTTCTGGACGTTTTTCAATGGTAAAAATCAATGAATATTGTAAATGCACAAACAGTAATTTCTCCACATTGCAAGGTGCAATTCTGAAATTTTTTGCTTTTTCCTGCTCCTCTTAGCATGATAAAGAAGATTCAAAGAGAGTGAGATGCCAGCTCCTTTCATTCAGTCAGTAGCTTCAAACATTTCTGGTATATGAATAACATGATGTTTTTCAATGGCAAAAATCAATGAATATTGTAAATGCACAAACAGTAATTTCTCCGCATTGCAAGGTGCAATTCTGAAATTTTTTGCTTTTTCCTGCTCCTCTTAGCATGATAAAGAAGATTCAAAGAGAGTGAGATGCCAGCTCCTTTCATTCAGTCAGTAGCTTCAAACATTTCTGGTATATGAATAACATGATGTTTTTCAATGGCAAAAATCAATGAATATTGTAAATGCACAAACAGTAATTTCTCCGCATTGCAAGGTGCAAGTCTGAAATTTTTTGCTTTTTCCTGCTCCTCTTAGCATGATAAAGAAGATTCAAAGAGAGTGAGATGCCAGCTACTTTCATTCAGTCAGTAGCTTCAATCATTTCTGGACGTTTTTCAATGGTAAAAATCAATGAATATTGTAAATGCACAAACAGTAATTTCTCCACATTGCAAGGTGCAATTCTGAAATTTTTTGCTTTTTCCTGCTCCTCTTAGCATGATAAAGAAGATTCAAAGAGAGTGAGATGCCAGCTCCTTTCATTCAGTCAGTAGCTTCAAACATTTCTGGTATATGAATAACATGATGTTTTTCAATGGCAAAAATCAATGAATATTGTAAATGCACAAACAGTAATTTCTCCGCATTGCAAGGTGCAATTCTGAAATTTTTTGCTTTTTCCTGCTCCTCTTAGCATGATAAAGAAGATTCAAAGAGAGTGAGATGCCAGCTCCTTTCATTCAGTCAGTAGCTTCAATCATTTCTGGATGTTTTTCAATGGCAAAAATCAATGAATATTGTAAATGCACAAACTGTAATTTCTCCGCATTGCAAGGTGCAATTCTGAAATTTTTTGCTTTTTCCTGCTCCTCTTAGCATGATAAAGAAGATTCAAAGAGAGTGAGATGCCAGCTCCTTTCATTCAGTCAGTAGCTTCAATCATTTCTGGACGTTTTTCAATGGCAAAAATCAATGAATATTGTAAATGCACAAACAGTAATTTCTCCGCATTGCAAGGTGCAATTCTGAAATTTTTTGCTTTTTCCTGCTCCTCTTAGCATGATAAACAAGATTCAAAGAGAGTGAGATGCCAGCTCCTTTCATTCAGTCAGTAGCTTCAAACATTTCTGGTATATGAATAACATGATGTTTTTCAATGGCAAAAATCAATGAATATTGTAAATGCACAAACAGTAATTTCTCCGCATTGCAAGGTGCAATTCTGAAATTTTTTGCTTTTTCCTGCTCCTCTTAGCATGATAAAGAAGATTCAAAGAGAGTGAGATGCCAGCTCCTTTCATTCAGTCAGTAGCTTCAAACAT
The DNA here is from genome assembly GCF_046119375.1 of Phyllobates terribilis. Taxonomy (NCBI): domain Eukaryota; kingdom Metazoa; phylum Chordata; class Amphibia; order Anura; family Dendrobatidae; genus Phyllobates; species Phyllobates terribilis. Next base: position 185,970 of record NW_027364383.1, read on the forward strand.
TTCTGGTATATGAATAACATGATGTTTTTCAATGGCAAAAATCAATGAATATTGTAAATGCACAAACAGTAATTTCTCCGCATTGCAAGGTGCAAGTCTGAAATTTTTTGCTTTTTCCTGCTCCTCTTAGCATGATAAAGAAGATTCAAAGAGAGTGAGATGCCAGCTACTTTCATTCAGTCAGTAGCTTCAATCATTTCTGGACGTTTTTCAATGGTAAAAATCAATGAATATTGTAAATGCACAAACAGTAATTTCTCCACATTGCAAGGTGCAATTCTGAAATTTTTTGCTTTTTCCTGCTCCTCTTAGCATGATAAAGAAGATTCAAAGAGAGTGAGATGCCAGCTCCTTTCATTCAGTCAGTAGCTTCAAACATTTCTGGTATATGAATAACATGATGTTTTTCAATGGCAAAAATCAATGAATATTGTAAATGCACAAACAGTAATTTCTCCGCATTGCAAGGTGCAATTCTGAAATTTTTTGCTTTTTCCTGCTCCTCTTAGCATGATAAAGAAGATTCAAAGAGAGTGAGATGCCAGCTCCTTTCATTCAGTCAGTAGCTTCAAACATTTCTGGTATATGAATAACATGATGTTTTTCAATGGCAAAAATCAATGAATATTGTAAATGCACAAACAGTAATTTCTCCGCATTGCAAGGTGCAAGTCTGAAATTTTTTGCTTTTTCCTGCTCCTCTTAGCATGATAAAGAAGATTCAAAGAGAGTGAGATGCCAGCTACTTTCATTCAGTCAGTAGCTTCAATCATTTCTGGACGTTTTTCAATGGTAAAAATCAATGAATATTGTAAATGCACAAACAGTAATTTCTCCACATTGCAAGGTGCAATTCTGAAATTTTTTGCTTTTTCCTGCTCCTCTTAGCATGATAAAGAAGATTCAAAGAGAGTGAGATGCCAGCTCCTTTCATTCAGTCAGTAGCTTCAAACATTTCTAGTATATGAATAACATGATGTTTTTCAATGGCAAAAATCAATGAATATTGTAAATGCACAAACAGTAATTTCTCCGCATTGCAAGGTGCAATTCTGAAATTTTTTGCTTTTTCCTGCTCCTCTTAGCATGATAAAGAAGATTCAAAGAGAGTGAGATGCCAGCTCCTTTCATTCAGTCAGTAGCTTCAATCATTTCTGGATGTTTTTCAATGGCAAAAATCAATGAATATTGTAAATGCACAAACTGTAATTTCTCCGCATTGCAAGTTGCAATTCTGAAATTTTTTGCTTTTTCCTGCTCCTCTTAGCATGATAAAGAAGATTCAAAGAGAGTGAGATGCCAGCTCCTTTCATTCAGTCAGTAGCTTCAATCATTTCTGGACGTTTTTCAATGGCAAAAATCAATGAATATTGTAAATGCACAAACAGTAATTTCTCCGCATTGCAAGGTGCAATTCTGAAATTTTTTGCTTTTTCCTGCTCCTCTTAGCATGATAAACAAGATTCAAAGAGAGTGAGATGCCAGCTCCTTTCATTTAGTCAGTAGCTTCAATCATTTCTGGACGTTTTTCAATGGCAAAAATCAATGAATATTGTAAATGCACAAACAGTAATTTCTCCGCATTGCAAGGTGCAATTCTGAAATTTTTTGCTTTTTCCTGCTCCTCTTAGCATGATAAAGAAGATTCAAAGAGAGTGAGATGCCAGCTCCTTTCATTCAGTCAGTAGCTTCAATCATTTCTGGACGTTTTTCAATGGCAAAAATCAATGAATATTGTAAATGCACAAACAGTAATTTCTCCGCATTGCAAGGTGCAATTCTGAAATTTTTTGCTTTTTCCTGCTCCTCTTAGCATGATAAAGAAGATTCAAAGAGAGTGAGATGCCAGCTCCTTTCATTCAGTCAGTAGCTTCAATCATTTCTGGACGTTTTTCAATGGCAAAAATCAATGAATATTGTAAATGCACAAACAGTAATTTCTCCGCATTGCAAGGTGCAATTCTGAAATTTTTTGCTTTTTCCTGCTCCTCTTAGCATGATAAAGAAGATTCAAAGAGAGTGAGATGCCAGCTCCTTTCATTCAGTCAGTAGCTTCAAACATTTCTGGTGTATGAATAACATGATGTTTTTCAATGGCAAAAATCAATGAATATTGTAAATGCACAAACAATAATTTCTCCGCATTGCAAGGTGCAATTCTGAAATTTTTTGCTTTTTCCTGCTCCTCTTAGCATGATAAAGAAGATTCAAAGAGAGTGAGATGCCAGCTCCTTTCATTCAGTCAGTAGCTTCAATCATTTCTGGACGTTTTTCAGTGGCAAAAATCAATGAATATTGTAAATGCACAAACAGTAATTTCTCCGCATTGCAAGGTGCAATTCTGAAATTTTTTGCTTTTTCCTGCTCCTCTTAGCATGATAAAGAAGATTCAAAGAGAGTGAGATGCCAGCTCCTTTCATTCAGTCAGTAGCTTCAAACATTTCTGGTATATGAATAACATGATGTTTTTCAATGGCAAAAATCAATGAATATTGTAAATGCACAAACAGTAATTTCTCCGCATTGCAAGGTGCAAGTCTGAAATTTTTTGCTTTTTCCTGCTCCTCTTAGCATGATAAAGAAGATTCAAAGAGAGTGAGATGCCAGCTACTTTCATTCAGTCAGTAGCTTCAATCATTTCTGGACGTTTTTCAATGGTAAAAATCAATGAATATTGTAAATGCACAAACAGTAATTTCTCCACATTGCAAGGTGCAATTCTGAAATTTTTTGCTTTTTCCTGCTCCTCTTAGCATGATAAAGAAGATTCAAAGAGAGTGAGATGCCAGCTCCTTTCATTCAGTCAGTAGCTTCAAACATTTCTGGTATATGAATAACATGATGTTTTTCAATGGCAAAAATCAATGAATATTGTAAATGCACAAACTGTAATTTCTCCGCACTGCAAGATGCAATTCTGAAATTTTTTGCTTTTTCCTGCTCCTCTTAGCATGATAAAGAAGATTCAAAGAGAGTGAGATGCCAGCTCCTTTCATTCAGTCAGTAGCTTCAATCATTTCTGGACGTTTTTCAATGGCAAAAATCAATGAATATTGTAAATGCACAAACAGTAATTTCTCCGCATTGCAAGGTGCAATTCTGAAATTTTTTGCTTTTTCCTGCTCCTCTTAGCATGATAAAGAAGATTCAAAGAGAGTGAGATGCCAGCTCCTTTCATTCAGTCAGTAGCTTCAATCATTTCTGGACGTTTTTCAATGGCAAAAATCAATGAATATTGTAAATGCACAAACAGTAATTTCTCCGCATTGCAAGGTGCAATTCTGAAATTTTTTGCTTTTTCCTGCTCCTCTTAGCATGATAAAGAAGATTCAAAGAGAGTGAGATGCCAGCTCCTTTCATTCAGTCAGTAGCTTCAAACATTTCTGGTATATGAATAACATGATGTTTTTCAATGGCAAAAATCAATGAATATTGTAAATGCACAAACAGTAATTTCTCCGCATTGCAAGGTGCAATTCTGAAATTTTTTGCTTTTTCCTGCTCCTCTTAGCATGATAAAGAAGATTCAAAGAGAGTGAGATGCCAGCTCCTTTCATTCAGTCAGTAGCTTCAATCATTTCTGGACGTTTTTCAATGGCAAAAATCAATGAATATTGTAAATGCACAAACAGTAATTTCTCCGCATTGCAAGGTGCAATTCTGAAATTTTTTGCTTTTTCCTGCTCCTCTTAGCATGATAAAGAAGATTCAAAGAGAGTGAGATGCCAGCTCCTTTCATTCAGTCAGTAGCTTCAAACATTTCTGGTATATGAATAACATGATGTTTTTCAATGGCAAAAATCAATGAATATTGTAAATGCACAAACAGTAATTTCTCCGCATTGCAAGGTGCAAGTCTGAAATTTTTTGCTTTTTCCTGCTCCTCTTAGCATGATAAAGAAGATTCAAAGAGAGTGAGATGCCAGCTACTTTCATTCAGTCAGTAGCTTCAATCATTTCTGGACGTTTTTCAATGGTAAAAATCAATGAATATTGTAAATGCACAAACAGTAATTTCTCCACATTGCAAGGTGCAATTCTGACATTTTTTGCTTTTTCCTGCTCCTCTTAGCATGATAAAGAAGATTCAAAGAGAGTGAGATGCCAGCTCCTTTCATTCAGTCAGTAGCTTCAAACATTTCTGGTATATGAATAACATGATGTTTTTCAATGGCAAAAATCAATGAATATTGTAAATGCACAAACAGTAATTTCTCCGCATTGCAAGGTGCAATTCTGAAATTTTTTGCTTTTTCCTGCTCCTCTTAGCATGATAAAGAAGATTCAAAGAGAGTGAGATGCCAGCTCCTTTCATTGTCAGTAGCTTCAAACATTTCTGGTATATGAATAACATGATGTTTTTCAATGGCAAAAATCAATGAATATTGTAAATGCACAAACAGTAATTTCTCCGCATTGCAAGGTGCAAGTCTGAAATTTTTTGCTTTTTCCTGCTCCTCTTAGCATGATAAAGAAGATTCAAAGAGAGTGAGATGCCAGCTACTTTCATTCAGTCAGTAGCTTCAATCATTTCTGGACGTTTTTCAATGGTAAAAATCAATGAATATTGTAAATGCACAAACAGTAATTTCTCCACATTGCAAGGTGCAATTCTGAAATTTTTTGCTTTTTCCTGCTCCTCTTAGCATGATAAAGAAGATTCAAAGAGAGTGAGATGCCAGCTCCTTTCATTCAGTCAGTAGCTTCAAACATTTCTGGTATATGAATAACATGATGTTTTTCAATGGCAAAAATCAATGAATATTATAAATGCACAAACAGTAATTTCTCCGCATTGCAAGGTGCAATTCTGAAATTTTTTGCTTTTTCCTGCTCCTCTTAGCATGATAAAGAAGATTCAAAGAGAGTGAGATGCCAGCTCCTTTCATTCAGTCAGTAGCTTCAATCATTTCTGGATGTTTTTCAATGGCAAAAATCAATGAATATTGTAAATGCACAAACTGTAATTTCTCCGCATTGCAAGGTGCAATTCTGAAATTTTTTGCTTTTTCCTGCTCCTCTTAGCATGATAAAGAAGATTCAAAGAGAGTGAGATGCCAGCTCCTTTCATTCAGTCAGTAGCTTCAATCATTTCTGGACGTTTTTCAATGGCAAAAATCAATGAATATTGTAAATGCACAAACAGTAATTTCTCCGCATTGCAAGGTGCAATTCTGAAATTTTTTGCTTTTTCCTGCTCCTCTTAGCATGATAAAGAAGATTCAAAGAGAGTGAGATGCCAGCTCCTTTCATTCAGTCAGTAGCTTCAATCATTTCTGGACGTTTTTCAATGGCAAAAATCAATGAATATTGTAAATGCACAAACAGTAATTTCTCCGCATTGCAAGGTGCAATTCTGAAATTTTTTGCTTTTTCCTGCTCCTCTTAGCATGATAAAGAAGATTCAAAGAGAGTGAGATGCCAGCTCCTTTCATTCAGTCAGTAGCTTCAAACATTTCTGGTATATGAATAACATGATGTTTTTCAATGGCAAAAATCAATGAATATTGTAAATGCACAAACAGTAATTTCTCCGCATTGCAAGGTGCAATTCTGAAATTTTTTGCTTTTTCCTGCTCCTCTTAGCATGATAAAGAAGATTCAAAGAGAGTGAGATGCCAGCTCCTTTCATTCAGTCAGTAGCTTCAATCATTTCTGGACGTTTTTCAATGGCAAAAATCAATGAATATTGTAAATGCACAAACAGTAATTTCTCCGCATTGCAAGGTGCAATTCTGAAATTTTTTGCTTTTTCCTGCTCCTCTTAGCATGATAAAGAAGATTCAAAGAGAGTGAGATGCCAGCTCCTTTCATTCAGTCAGTAGCTTCAAACATTTCTGGTATATGAATAACATGATGTTTTTCAATGGCAAAAATCAATGAATATTGTAAATGCACAAACAGTAATTTCTCCGCATTGCAAGGTGCAAGTCTGAAATTTTTTGCTTTTTCCTGCTCCTCTTAGCATGATAAAGAAGATTCAAAGAGAGTGAGATGCCAGCTACTTTCATTCAGTCAGTAGCTTCAATCATTTCTGGACGTTTTTCAATGGTAAAAATCAATGAATATTGTAAATGCACAAACAGTAATTTCTCCACATTGCAAGGTGCAATTCTGACATTTTTTGCTTTTTCCTGCTCCTCTTAGCATGATAAAGAAGATTCAAAGAGAGTGAGATGCCAGCTCCTTTCATTCAGTCAGTAGCTTCAAACATTTCTGGTATATGAATAACATGATGTTTTTCAATGGCAAAAATCAATGAATATTGTAAATGCACAAACAGTAATTTCTCCGCATTGCAAGGTGCAATTCTGAAATTTTTTGCTTTTTCCTGCTCCTCTTAGCATGATAAAGAAGATTCAAAGAGAGTGAGATGCCAGCTCCTTTCATTGTCAGTAGCTTCAAACATTTCTGGTATATGAATAACATGATGTTTTTCAATGGCAAAAATCAATGAATATTGTAAATGCACAAACAGTAATTTCTCCGCATTGCAAGGTGCAAGTCTGAAATTTTTTGCTTTTTCCTGCTCCTCTTAGCATGATAAAGAAGATTCAAAGAGAGTGAGATGCCAGCTACTTTCATTCAGTCAGTAGCTTCAATCATTTCTGGACGTTTTTCAATGGTAAAAATCAATGAATATTGTAAATGCACAAACAGTAATTTCTCCACATTGCAAGGTGCAATTCTGAAATTTTTTGCTTTTTCCTGCTCCTCTTAGCATGATAAAGAAGATTCAAAGAGAGTGAGATGCCAGCTCCTTTCATTCAGTCAGTAGCTTCAAACATTTCTGGTATATGAATAACATGATGTTTTTCAATGGCAAAAATCAATGAATATTATAAATGCACAAACAGTAATTTCTCCGCATTGCAAGGTGCAATTCTGAAATTTTTTGCTTTTTCCTGCTCCTCTTAGCATGATAAAGAAGATTCAAAGAGAGTGAGATGCCAGCTCCTTTCATTCAGTCAGTAGCTTCAATCATTTCTGGATGTTTTTCAATGGCAAAAATCAATGAATATTGTAAATGCACAAACTGTAATTTCTCCGCATTGCACGGTGCAATTCTGAAATTTTTTGCTTTTTCCTGCTCCTCTTAGCATGATAAAGAAGATTCAAAGAGAGTGAGATGCCAGCTCCTTTCATTCAGTCAGTAGCTTCAATCATTTCTGGACGTTTTTCAATGGCAAAAATCAATGAATATTGTAAATGCACAAACAGTAATTTCTCCGCATTGCAAGGTGCAATTCTGAAATTTTTTGCTTTTTCCTGCTCCTCTTAGCATGATAAAGAAGATTCAAAGAGAGTGAGATGCCATCTCCTTTCATTCAGTCAGTACCTTCAATCATTTCAGGACGTTTTTCAATGGCAAAAATCAATGAATATTGTAAATGCACAAACAGTAATTTCTCCGCATTGCAAGGTGCAATTCTGAAATTTTTTGCTTTTTCCCGCTCCTCTTAGCATGATAAAGAAGATTCAAAGAGAGTGAGGTGCCAGCTCCTTTCATTCAGTCAGTAGCTTCAAACATTTCTGGTATATGAATAACATGTTTTTCAATGGCAAAAATCAATGAATATTGTAAATGCACAAACAGTAATTTCTCCGCATTGCAAGGTGCAATTCTGAAATTTTTTGCTTTTTCCTGCTCCTCTTAGCATGATAAAGAAGATTCAAAGAGAGTGAGATGCCAGCTCCTTTCATTCAGTCAGTAGCTTCAATCATTTCTGGACGTTTTTCAATGGCAAAAATCAATGAATATTGTAAATGCACAAACAGTAATTTCTCCGCATTGCAAGGTGCAATTCTGAAATTTTTTGCTTTTTCCTGCTCCTCTTAGCATGATAAAGAAGATTCAAAGAGAGTGAGATGCCAGCTCCTTTCATTCAGTCAGTAGCTTCAATCATTTCTGGACGTTTTTCAATGGCAAAAATCAATGAATATTGTAAATGCACAAACAGTAATTTCTCCGCATTGCAAGGTGCAATTCTGAAATTTTTTGCTTTTTCCTGCTCCTCTTAGCATGATAAAGAAGATTCAAAGAGAGTGAGATGCCAGCTCCTTTCATTCAGTCAGTAGCTTCAAACATTTCTGGTATATGAATAACATGATGTTTTTCAATGGCAAAAATCAATGAATATTGTAAATGCACAAACAGTAATTTCGCCGCATTGCAAGGTGCAAGTCTGAAATTTTTTGCTTTTTCCTGCTCCTCTTAGCATGATAAAGAAGATTCAAAGAGAGTGAGATGCCAGCTACTTTCATTCAGTCAGTAGCTTCAATCATTTCTGGACGTTTTTCAATGGTAAAAATCAATGAATATTGTAAATGCACAAACAGTAATTTCTCCACATTGCAAGGTGCAATTCTGAAATTTTTTGCTTTTTCCTGCTCCTCTTAGCATGATAAAGAAGATTCAAAGAGAGTGAGATGCCAGCTCCTTTCATTCAGTCAGTAGCTTCAAACATTTCTGGTATATGAATAACATGATGTTTTTCAATGGCAAAAATCAATGAATATTGTAAATGCACAAACAGTAATTTCTCCGCATTGCAAGGTGCAATTCTGAAATTTTTTGCTTTTTCCTGCTCCTCTTAGCATGATAAAGAAGATTCAAAGAGAGTGAGATGCCAGCTCCTTTCATTCAGTCAGTAGCTTCAAACATTTCTGGTATATGAATAACATGATGTTTTTCAATGGTAAAAATCAATGAATATTGTAAATGCACAAACAGTAATTTCTCCACATTGCAAGGTGCAATTCTGAAATTTTTTGCTTTTTCCTGCTCCTCTTAGCATGATAAAGAAGATTCAAAGAGAGTGAGATGCCAGCTCCTTTCATTCAGTCAGTAGCTTCAAACATTTCTGGTATATGAATAACATGATGTTTTTCAATGGCAAAAATCAATGAATATTGTAAATGCACAAACAGTAATTTCTCCGCATTGCAAGGTGCAATTCTGAAATTTTTTGCTTTTTCCTGCTCCTCTTAGCATGATAAAGAAGATTCAAAGAGAGTGAGATGCCAGCTCCTTTCATTCAGTCAGTAGCTTCAAACATTTCTGGTATATGAATAACATGATGTTTTTCAATGGCAAAAATCAATGAATATTGTAAATGCACAAACAGTAATTTCTCCGCATTGCAAGGTGCAATTCTGAAATTTTTTGCTTTTTCCTGCTCCTCTTAGCATGATAAAGAAGATTCAAAGAGAGTGAGATGCCAGCTCTTTTCATTCAGTCAGTAGCTTCAATCATTTCTGGACGTTTTTCAATGGTAAAAATCAATGAATATTGTAAATGCACAAACAGTAATTTCTCCACATTGCAAGGTGCAATTCTGAAATTTTTTGCTTTTTCCTGCTCCTCTTAGCATGATAAAGAAGATTCAAAGAGAGTGAGATGCCAGCTCCTTTCATTCAGTCAGTAGCTTCAAACATTTCTGGTATATGAATAACATGATGTTTTTCAATGGCAAAAATCAATGAATATTGTAAATGCACAAACAGTAATTTCTCCGCATTGCAAGGTGCAATTCTGAAATTTTTTGCTTTTTCCTGCTCCTCTTAGCATGATAAAGAAGATTCAAAGAGAGTGAGATGCCAGCTCCTTTCATTCAGTCAGTAGCTTCAAACATTTCTGGTATATGAATAACATGATGTTTTTCAATGGCAAAAATCAATGAATATTGTAAATGCACAAACAGTAATTTCTCCGCATTGCAAGGTGCAATTCTGAAATTTTTTGCTTTTTCCTGCTCCACTTAGCATGATAAAGAAGATTCAAAGAGAGTGAGATGCCAGCTCCTTTCATTCAGTCAGTAGCTTCAATCATTTCTGGACGTTTTTCAATGGCAAAAATCAACGAATATTGTAAATGCACAAACAGTAATTTCTCCGCATTGCAAGGTGCAATTCTGAAATTTTTTGCTTTTTCCTGCTCCTCTTAGCATGATAAAGAAGATTCAAAGAGAGTGAGATGCCAGCTCCTTTCATTCAGTCAGTAGCTTCAATCATTTCTGGACGTTTTTCAATGGCAAAAATCAATGAATATTGTAAATGCACAAACTGTAATTTCTCCGCATTGCAAGGTGCAATTCTGAAATTTTTTGCTTTTTCCTGCTCCTCTTAGCATGATAAAGAAGATTCAAAGAGAGTGAGATGCCAGCTCCTTTCATTCAGTCAGTAGCTTCAATCATTTCTGGACGTTTTTCAATGGCAAAAATCAATCAATATTGTAAATGCACAAACAGTAATTTCTCCGCATTGCAAGGTGCAATTCTGAAATTTTTTGCTTTTTCCTGCTCCTCTTAGCATGATAAAGAAGATTCAAAGAGAGTGAGATGCCAGCTCCTTTCATTCAGTCAGTACCTTCAATCATTTCTGGACGTTTTTCAATGGCAAAAATCAATGAATATTGTAAATGCACAAACAGTAATTTCTCCGCATTGCAAGGTGCAATTCTGAAATTTTTTGCTTTTTCCTGCTCCTCTTAGCATGATAAAGAAGATTCAAAGAGAGTGAGATGCCAGCTCCTTTCATTCAGTCAGTAGCTTCAAACATTTCTGGTATATGAATAACATGATGTTTTTCAATGGCAAAAATCAATGAATATTGTAAATGCACAAACAGTAATTTCTCCGCATTGCAAGGTGCAAGTCTGAAATTTTTTGCTTTTTCCTGCTCCTCTTAGCATGATAAAGAAGAATCAAAGAGAGTGAGATGCCAGCTCCTTTCATTCAGTCAGTAGCTTCAAACATTTCTGCTTTATGAATAACATGATGTTTTTCAATGGCAAAAATCAATGAATATTGTAAATGCACAAACAGTAATTTCTCCGCATTGCAAGGTGCAAGTCTGAAATTTTTTGCTTTTTCCTGCTCCTCTTAGCATGATAAAGAAGATTCAAAGAGAGTGAGATGCCAGCTACTTTCATTCAGTCAGTAGCTTCAATCATTTCTGGACGTTTTTCAATGGTAAAAATCAATGAATATTGTAAATGCACAAACAGTAATTTCTCCACATTGCAAGGTGCAATTCTGAAATTTTTTGCTTTTTCCTGCTCCTCTTAGCATGATAAAGAAGATTCAAAGAGATTGAGATGCCAGCTCCTTTCATTCAGTCAGTAGCTTCAAACATTTCTGGTATATGAATAACATGATGTTTTTCAATGGCAAAAATCAATGAATATTGTAAATGCACAAACAGTAATTTCTCCGCATTGCAAGGTGCAATTCTGAAATTTTTTGCTTTTTCCTGCTCCTCTTAGCATGATAAAGAAGATTCAAAGAGAGTGAGATGCCAGCTCCTTTCATTCAGTCAGTAGCTTCAATCATTTCTGGATGTTTTTCAATGGCAAAAATCAATGAATATTGTAAATGCACAAACTGTAATTTCTCCGCATTGCAAGGTGCAATTCTGAAATTTTTTGCTTTTTCCTGCTCCTCTTAGCATGATAAAGAAGATTCAAAGAGAGTGAGATGCCAGCTCCTTTCATTCAGTCAGTAGCTTCAATCATTTCTGGACGTTTTTCAATGGCAAAAATCAATGAATATTGTAAATGCACAAACAGTAATTTCTCCGCATTGCAAGGGGCAATTCTGAATTTTTTTGCTTTTTCCTGCTCCTCTTAGCATGATAAAGAAGATTCAAAGAGAGTGAGATGCCAGCTACTTTCATTCAGTCAGTAGCTTCAATCATTTCTGGACGTTTTTCAATGGTAAAAATCAATGAATATTGTAAATGCACAAACAGTAATTTCTCCACATTGCAAGGTGCAATTCTGAAATTTTTTGCTTTTTCCTGCTCCTCTTAGCATGATAAAGAAGATTCAAAGAGAGTGAGATGCCAGCTCCTTTCATTCAGTCAGTAGCTTCAAACATTTCTGGTATATGAATAACATGATGTTTTTCAATGGCAAAAATCAATGAATATTGTAAATGCACAAACAGTAATTTCTCCGCATTGCAAGGTGCAATTCTGAAATTTTTTGCTTTTTCCTGCTCCTCTTAGCATGATAAAGAAGATTCAAAGAGAGTGAGATGCCAGCTCCTTTCATTCAGTCAGTAGCTTCAATCATTTCTGGACGTTTTTCAATGGTAAAAATCAATGAATATTGTAAATGCACAAACAGTAATTTCTCCACATTGCAAGGTGCAATTCTGAAATTTTTTGCTTTTTCCTGCTCCTCTTAGCATGATAAAGAAGATTCAAAGAGAGTGAGATGCCAGCTCCTTTCATTCAGTCAGTAGCTTCAAACATTTCTGGTATATGAATAACATGATGTTTTTCAATGGCAAAAATCAATGAATATTGTAAATGCACAAACAGTAATTTCTCCGCATTGCAAGGTGCAATTCTGAAATTTTTTGCTTTTTCCTGCTCCTCTTAGCATGATAAAGAAGATTCAAAGAGAGTGAGATGCCAGCTCCTTTCATTCAGTCAGTAGCTTCAATCATTTCTGGACGTTTTTCAATGGTAAAAATCAATGAATATTGTAAATGCACAAACAGTAATTTCTCCACATTGCAAGGTGCAATTCTGAAATTTTTTGCTTTTTCCTGCTCCTCTTAGCATGATAAAGAAGATTCAAAGAGAGTGAGGTGCCAGCTCCTTTCATTCAGTCAGTAGCTTCAAACATTTCTGGTATATGAATAACATGTTTTTCAATGGCAAAAATCAATGAATATTGTAAATGCACAAACAGTAATTTCTCCGCATTGCAAGGTGCAATTCTGAAATTTTTTGCTTTTTCCTGCTCCTCTTAGCATGATAAAGAAGATTCAAAGAGAGTGAGATGCCAGCTCCTTTCATTCAGTCAGTAGCTTCAATCATTTCTGGACGTTTTTCAATGGCAAAAATCAATGAATATTGTAAATGCACAAACAGTAATTTCTCCGCATTGCAAGGTGCAATTCTGAAATTTTTTGCTTTTTCCTGCTCCTCTTAGCATGATAAAGAAGATTCAAAGAGAGTGAGATGCCAGCTCCTTTCATTCAGTCAGTAGCTTCAAACATTTCTGGTATATGAATAACATGATGTTTTTCAATGGCAAAAATCAATGAATATTGTAAATGCACAAACAGTAATTTCTCCGCATTGCAAGGTGCAAGTCTGAAATTTTTTGCTTTTTCCTGCTCCTCTTAGCATGATAAAGAAGATTCAAAGAGAGTGAGATGCCAGCTACTTTCATTCAGTCAGTAGCTTCAATCATTTCTGGACGTTTTTCAATGGTAAAAATCAATGAATATTGTAAATGCACAAACAGTAATTTCTCCACATTGCAAGGTGCAATTCTGAAATTTTTTGCTTTTTCCTGCTCCTCTTAGCATGATAAAGAAGATTCAAAGAGAGTGAGATGCCAGCTCCTTTCATTCAGTCAGTAGCTTCAAACATTTCTGGAATATGAATAACATGATGTTTTTCAATGGCAAAAATCAATGAATATTGTAAATGCACAAACAGTAATTTCTCCGCATTGCAAGGTGCAATTCTGAAATTTTTTGCTTTTTCCTGCTCCTCTTAGCATGATAAAGAAGATTCAAAGAGAGTGAGATGCCAGCTCCTTTCATTCAGTCAGTAGCTTCAAACATTTCTGGTATATGAATAACATGATGTTTTTCAATGGCAAAAATCAATGAATATTGTAAATGCACAAACAGTAATTTCTCCGCATTGCAAGGTGCAATTCTGAAATTTTTTGCTTTTTCCTGCTCCTCTTAGCATGATAAAGAAGATTCAAAGAGAGTGAGATGCCAGCTCCTTTCATTCAGTCAGTAGCTTCAATCATTTCTGGACGTTTTTCAATGGTAAAAATCAATGAATATTGTAAATGCACAAACAGTAATTTCTCCACATTGCAAGGTGCAATTGTGAAATTTTTTGCTTTTTCCTGCTCCTCTTAGCATGATAAAGAAGATTCAAAGAGAGTGAGATGCCAGCTCCTTTCATTCAGTCAGTAGCTTCAAACATTTCTGGTATATGAATAACATGAAGTTTTTCAATGGCAAAAATCAATGAATATTGTAAATGCACAAACAGTAATTTCTCCGCATTGCAAGGTGCAATTCTGAAATTTTTTGCTTTTTCCTGCTCCTCTTAGCATGATAAAGAAGATTCAAAGAGAGTGAGATGCCAGCTCCTTTCATTCAGTCAGTAGCTTCAAACATTTCTGGTATATGAATAACATGATGTTTTTCAATGGCAAAAATCAATGAATATTGTAAATGCACAAACAGTAATTTCTCCGCATTGCAAGGTGCAATTCTGAAATTTTTTGCTTTTTCCTGCTCCACTTAGCATGATAAAGAAGATTCAAAGAGAGTGAGATGCCAGCTCCTTTCATTCAGTCAGTAGCTTCAATCATTTCTGGACGTTTTTCAATGGCAAAAATCAACGAATATTGTAAATGCACAAACAGTAATTTCTCCGCATTGCAAGGTGCAATTCTGAAATTTTTTGCTTTTTCCTGCTCCTCTTAGCATGATAAAGAAGATTCAAAGAGAGTGAGATGCCAGCTCCTTTCATTCAGTCAGTAGCTTCAATCATTTCTGGACGTTTTTCAATGGCAAAAATCAATGAATATTGTAAATGCACAAACTGTAATTTCTCCGCATTGCAAGGTGCAATTCTGAAATTTTTTGCTTTTTCCTGCTCCTCTTAGCATGATAAAGAAGATTCAAAGAGAGTGAGATGCCAGCTCCTTTCATTCAGTCAGTAGCTTCAATCATTTCTGGACGTTTTTCAATGGCAAATATCAATGAATATTGTAAATGCACAAACAGTAATTTCTCCGCATTGCAAGGTGCAATTCTGAAATTTTTTGCTTTTTCCTGCTCCTCTTAGCATGATAAAGAAGATTCAAAGAGAGTGAGATGCCAGCTCCTTTCATTCAGTCAGTAGCTTCAAACATTTCTGGTATATGAATAACATGATGTTTTTCAATGGCAAAAATCAATGAATATTGTAAATGCACAAACAGTAATTTCTCCGCATTGCAAGGTGCAAGTCTGAAATTTTTTGCTTTTTCCTGCTCCTCTTAGCATGATAAAGAAGAATCAAAGAGAGTGAGATGCCAGCTCCTTTCATTCAGTCAGTAGCTTCAAACATTTCTGGTATATGAATAACATGATGTTTTTCAATGGCAAAAATCAATGAATATTGTAAATGCACAAACAGTAATTTCTCCGCATTGCAAGGTGCAAGTCTGAAATTTTTTGCTTTTTCCTGCTCCTCTTAGCATGATAAAGAAGATTCAAAGAGAGTGAGATGCCAGCTACTTTCATTCAGTCAGTAGCTTCAATCATTTCTGGACGTTTTTCAATGGTAAAAATCAATGAATATTGTAAATGCACAAACAGTAATTTCTCCACATTGCAAGGTGCAATTCTGAAATTTTTTGCTTTTTCCTGCTCCTCTTAGCATGATAAAGAAGATTCAAAGAGATTGAGATGCCAGCTCCTTTCATTCAGTCAGTAGCTTCAAACATTTCTGGTATATGAATAACATGATGTTTTTCAATGGCAAAAATCAATGAATATTGTAAATGCACAAACAGTAATTTCTCCGCATTGCAAGGTGCAATTCTGAAATTTTTTGCTTTTTCCTGCTCCTCTTAGCATGATAAAGAAGATTCAAAGAGAGTGAGATGCCAGCTCCTTTCATTCAGTCAGTAGCTTCAATCATTTCTGGATGTTTTTCAATGGCAAAAATCAATGAATATTGTAAATGCACAAACAGTAATTTCTCCGCATTGCAAGGTGCAATTCTGAAATTTTTTGCTTTTTCCTGCTCCTCTTAGCATGATAAAGAAGATTCAAAGAGAGTGAGATGCCAGCTCCTTTCATTCAGTCAGTAGCTTCAATCATTTCTGGACGTTTTTCAATGGTAAAAATCAATGAATATTGTAAATGCACAAACAGTAATTTCTCCACATTGCAAGGTGCAATTCTGAAATTTTTTGCTTTTTCCTGCTCCTCTTAGCATGATAAAGAAGATTCAAAGAGAGTGAGATGCCAGCTCCTTTCATTCAGTCAGTAGCTTCAAACATTTCTGGTATATGAATAACATGAAGTTTTTCAATGGCAAAAATCAATGAATATTGTAAATGCACAAACAGTAATTTCTCCGCATTGCAAGGTGCAATTCTGAAATTTTTTGCTTTTTCCTGCTCCTCTTAGCATGATAAAGAAGATTCAAAGAGAGTGAGATGCCAGCTCCTTTCATTCAGTCAGTAGCTTCAATCATTTCTGGACGTTTTTCAATGGCAAAAATCAACGAATATTGTAAATGCACAAACAGTAATTTCTCCGCATTGCAAGGTGCAATTCTGAAATTTTTTGCTTTTTCCTGCTCCTCTTAGCATGATAAAGAAGATTCAAAGAGAGTGAGATGCCAGCTCCTTTCATTCAGTCAGTAGCTTCAATCATTTCTGGACGTTTTTCAATGGCAAAAATCAATGAATATTGTAAATGCACAAACTGTAATTTCTCCGCATTGCAAGGTGCAATTCTGAAATTTTTTGCTTTTTCCTGCTCCTCTTAGCATGATAAAGAAGATTCAAAGAGAGTGAGATGCCAGCTCCTTTCATTCAGTCAGTAGCTTCAATCATTTCTGGACGTTTTTCAATGGCAAATATCAATGAATATTGTAAATGCACAAACAGTAATTTCTCCGCATTGCAAGGTGCAATTCTGAAATTTTTTGCTTTTTCCTGCTCCTCTTAGCATGATAAAGAAGATTCAAAGAGAGTGAGATGCCAGCTCCTTTCATTCAGTCAGTAGCTTCAAACATTTCTGGTATATGAATAACATGATGTTTTTCAATGGCAAAAATCAATGAATATTGTAAATGCACAAACAGTAATTTCTCCGCATTGCAAGGTGCAAGTCTGAAATTTTTTGCTTTTTCCTGCTCCTCTTAGCATGATAAAGAAGAATCAAAGAGAGTGAGATGCCAGCTCCTTTCATTCAGTCAGTAGCTTCAAACATTTCTGGTATATGAATAACATGATGTTTTTCAATGGCAAAAATCAATGAATATTGTAAATGCACAAACAGTAATTTCTCCGCATTGCAAGGTGCAAGTCTGAAATTTTTTGCTTTTTCCTGCTCCTCTTAGCATGATAAAGAAGATTCAAAGAGAGTGAGATGCCAGCTACTTTCATTCAGTCAGTAGCTTCAATCATTTCTGGACGTTTTTCAATGGTAAAAATCAATGAATATTGTAAATGCACAAACAGTAATTTCTCCACATTGCAAGGTGCAATTCTGAAATTTTTTGCTTTTTCCTGCTCCTCTTAGCATGATAAAGAAGATTCAAAGAGATTGAGATGCCAGCTCCTTTCATTCAGTCAGTAGCTTCAAACATTTCTGGTATATGAATAACATGATGTTTTTCAATGGCAAAAATCAATGAATATTGTAAATGCACAAACAGTAATTTCTCCGCATTGCAAGGTGCAATTCTGAAATTTTTTGCTTTTTCCTGCTCCTCTTAGCATGATAAAGAAGATTCAAAGAGAGTGAGATGCCAGCTCCTTTCATTCAGTCAGTAGCTTCAATCATTTCTGGATGTTTTTCAATGGCAAAAATCAATGAATATTGTAAATGCACAAACTGTAATTTCTCCGCATTGCAAGGTGCAATTCTGAAATTTTTTGCTTTTTCCTGCTCCTCTTAGCATGATAAAGAAGATTCAAAGAGAGTGAGATGCCAGCTCCTTTCATTCAGTCAGTAGCTTCAATCATTTCTGGACGTTTTTCAATGGCAAAAATCAATGAATATTGTAAATGCACAAACAGTAATTTCTCCGCATTGCAAGGTGCAATTCTGAATTTTTTTGCTTTTTCCTGCTCCTCTTAGCATGATAAAGAAGATTCAAAGAGAGTGAGATGCCAGCTACTTTCATTCAGTCAGTAGCTTCAATCATTTCTGGACGTTTTTCAATGGTAAAAATCAATGAATATTGTAAATGCACAAACAGTAATTTCTCCACATTGCAAGGTGCAATTCTGAAATTTTTTGCTTTTTCCTGCTCCTCTTAGCATGATAAAGAAGATTCAAAGAGAGTGAGATGCCAGCTCCTTTCATTCAGTCAGTAGCTTCAAACATTTCTGGTATATGAATAACATGATGTTTTTCAATGGCAAAAATCAATGAATATTGTAAATGCACAAACAGTAATTTCTCCGCATTGCAAGGTGCAATTCTGAAATTTTTTGCTTTTTCCTGCTCCTCTTAGCATGATAAAGAAGATTCAAAGAGAGTGAGATGCCAGCTCCTTTCATTCAGTCAGTAGCTTCAAACATTTCTGGTATATGAATAACATGATGTTTTTCAATGGCAAAAATCAATGAATATTGTAAATGCACAAACAGTAATTTCTCCGCATTGCAAGGTGCAATTCTGAAATTTTTTGCTTTTTCCTGCTCCTCTTAGCATGATAAAGAAGATTCAAAGAGAGTGAGATGCCAGCTCCTTTCATTCAGTCAGTAGCTTCAATCATTTCTGGACGTTTTTCAATGGTAAAAATCAATGAATATTGTAAATGCACAAACAGTAATTTCTCCACATTGCAAGGTGCAATTCTGAAATTTTTTGCTTTTTCCTGCTCCTCTTAGCATGATAAAGAAGATTCAAAGAGAGTGAGATGCCAGCTCCTTTCATTCAGTCAGTAGCTTCAAACATTTCTGGTATATGAATAACATGATGTTTTTCAATGGCAAAAATCAATGAATATTGTAAATGCACAAACAGTAATTTCTCCGCATTGCAAGGTGCAATTCTGAAATTTTTTGCTTTTTCCTGCTCCTCTTAGCATGATAAAGAAGATTCAAAGAGAGTGAGATGCCAGCTCCTTTCATTCAGTCAGTAGCTTCAAACATTTCTGGTATATGAATAACATGATGTTTTTCAATGGCAAAAATCAATGAATATTGTAAATGCACAAACAGTAATTTCTCCGTATTGCAAGGTGCAATTCTGAAATTTTTTGCTTTTTCCTGCTCCACTTAGCATGATAAAGAAGATTCAAAGAGAGTGAGATGCCAGCTCCTTTCATTCAGTCAGTAGCTTCAATCATTTCTGGACGTTTTTCAATGGCAAAAATCAACGAATATTGTAAATGCACAAACAGTAATTTCTCCGCATTGCAAGGTGCAATTCTGAAATTTTTTGCTTTTTCCTGCTCCTCTTAGCATGATAAAGAAGATTCAAAGAGAGTGAGATGCCAGCTCCTTTCATTCAGTCAGTAGCTTCAATCATTTCTGGACGTTTTTCAATGGCAAAAATCAATGAATATTGTAAATGCACAAACTGTAATTTCTCCGCATTGCAAGGTGCAATTCTGAAATTTTTTGCTTTTTCCTGCTCCTCTTAGCATGATAAAGAAGATTCAAAGAGAGTGAGATGCCAGCTCCTTTCATTCAGTCAGTAGCTTCAATCATTTCTGGACGTTTTTCAATGGCAAAAATCAATGAATATTGTAAATGCACAAACAGTAATTTCTCCGCATTGCAAGGTGCAATTCTGAAATTTTTTGCTTTTTCCTGCTCCTCTTAGCATGATAAAGAAGATTCAAAGAGAGTGAGATGCCAGCTCCTTTCATTCAGTCAGTAGCTTCAATCATTTCTGGACGTTTTTCAATGGCAAAAATCAATGAATATTGTAAATGCACAAACAGTAATTTCTCCGCATTGCAAGGTGCAATTCTGAATTTTTTTGCTTTTTCCTGCTCCTCTTAGCATGATAAAGAAGATTCAAAGAGAGTGAGATGCCAGCTACTTTCATTCAGTCAGTAGCTTCAATCATTTCTGGACGTTTTTCAATGGTAAAAATCAATGAAAATTGTAAATGCACAAACAGTAATTTCTCCACATTGCAAGGTGCAATTCTGAAATTTTTTGCTTTTTCCTGCTCCTCTTAGCATTATAAAGAAGATTCAAAGAGAGTGAGATGCCAGCTCCTTTCATTCAGTCAGTAGCTTCAAACATTTCTGGTATATGAATAACATGATGTTTTTCAATGGCAAAAATCAATGAATATTGTAAATGCACAAACAGTAATTTCTCCGCATTGCAAGGTGCAATTCTGAAATTTTTTGCTTTTTCCTGCTCCTCTTAGCATGATAAAGAAGATTCAAAGAGAGTGAGATGCCAGCTCCTTTCATTCAGTCAGTAGCTTCAAACATTTCTGGTATATGAATAACATGATGTTTTTCAATGGCAAAAATCAATGAATATTGTAAATGCACAAACAGTAATTTCTCCGCATTGCAAGGTGCAATTCTGAAATTTTTTGCTTTTTCCTGCTCCTCTTAGCATGATAAAGAAGATTCAAAGAGAGTGAGATGCCAGCTCCTTTCATTCAGTCAGTAGCTTCAATCATTTCTGGACGTTTTTCAATGGTAAAAATCAATGAATATTGTAAATGCACAAACAGTAATTTCTCCACATTGCAAGGTGCAATTCTGAAATTTTTTGCTTTTTCCTGCTCCTCTTAGCATGATAAAGAAGATTCAAAGAGAGTGAGATGCCAGCTCCTTTCATTCAGTCAGTAGCTTCAAACATTTCTGGTATATGAATAACATGATGTTTTTCAATGGCAAAAATCAATGAATATTGTAAATGCACAAACAGTAATTTCTCCGCATTGCAAGGTGCAATTCTGAAATTTTTTGCTTTTTCCTGCTCCTCTTAGCATGATAAAGAAGATTCAAAGAGAGTGAGATGCCAGCTCCTTTCATTCAGTCAGTAGCTTCAAACATTTCTGGTATATGAATAACATGATGTTTTTCAATGGCAAAAATCAATGAATATTGTAAATGCACAAACAGTAATTTCTCCGTATTGCAAGGTGCAATTCTGAAATTTTTTGCTTTTTCCTGCTCCACTTAGCATGATAAAGAAGATTCAAAGAGAGTGAGATGCCAGCTCCTTTCATTCAGTCAGTAGCTTCAATCATTTCTGGACGTTTTTCAATGGCAAAAATCAACGAATATTGTAAATGCACAAACAGTAATTTCTCCGCATTGCAAGGTGCAATTCTGAAATTTTTTGCTTTTTCCTGCTCCTCTTAGCATGATAAAGAAGATTCAAAGAGAGTGAGATGCCAGCTCCTTTCATTCAGTCAGTAGCTTCAATCATTTCTGGACGTTTTTCAATGGCAAAAATCAATGAATATTGTAAATGCACAAACTGTAATTTCTCCGCATTGCAAGGTGCAATTCTGAAATTTTTTGCTTTTTCCTGCTCCTCTTAGCATGATAAAGAAGATTCAAAGAGAGTGAGATGCCAGCTCCTTTCATTCAGTCAGTAGCTTCAATCATTTCTGGACGTTTTTCAATGGCAAAAATCAATGAATATTGTAAATGCACAAACAGTAATTTCTCCGCATTGCAAGGTGCAATTCTGAAATTTTTTGCTTTTTCCTGCTCCTCTTAGCATGATAAAGAAGATTCAAAGAGAGTGAGATGCCAGCTCCTTTCATTCAGTCAGTAGCTTCAATCATTTCTGGACGTTTTTCAATGGCAAAAATCAATGAATATTGTAAATGCACAAACAGTAATTTCTCCGCATTGCAAGGTGCAATTCTGAATTTTTTTGCTTTTTCCTGCTCCTCTTAGCATGATAAAGAAGATTCAAAGAGAGTGAGATGCCAGCTACTTTCATTCAGTCAGTAGCTTCAATCATTTCTGGACGTTTTTCAATGGTAAAAATCAATGAAAATTGTAAATGCACAAACAGTAATTTCTCCACATTGCAAGGTGCAATTCTGAAATTTTTTGCTTTTACCTGCTCCTCTTAGCATGATAAAGAAGATTCAAAGAGAGTGAGATGCCAGCTCCTTTCATTCAGTCAGTAGCTTCAAACATTTCTGGTATATGAATAACATGATGTTTTTCAATGGCAAAAATCAATGAATATTGTAAATGCACAAACAGTAATTTCTCCGCATTGCAAGGTGCAATTCTGAAATTTTTTGCTTTTTCCTGCTCCTCTTAGCATGATAAAGAAGATTCAAAGAGAGTGAGATGCCAGCTCCTTTCATTCAGTCAGTAGCTTCAAACATTTCTGGTATATGAATAACATGATGTTTTTCAATGGCAAAAATCAATGAATATTGTAAATGCACAAACAGTAATTTCTCCGCATTGCAAGGTGCAATTCTGAAATTTTTTGCTTTTTCCTGCTCCTCTTAGCATGATAAAGAAGATTCAAAGAGAGTGAGATGCCAGCTCCTTTCATTCAGTCAGTAGCTTCAATCATTTCTGGACGTTTTTCAATGGTAAAAATCAATGAATATTGTAAATGCACAAACAGTAATTTCTCCACATTGCAAGGTGCAATTCTGAAATTTTTTGCTTTTTCCTGCTCCTCTTAGCATGATAAAGAAGATTCAAAGAGAGTGAGATGCCAGCTCCTTTCATTCAGTCAGTAGCTTCAAACATTTCTGGTATATGAATAACATGATGTTTTTCAATGGCAAAAATCAATGAATATTGTAAATGCACAAACAGTAATTTCTCCGCATTGCAAGGTGCAATTCTGAAATTTTTTGCTTTTTCCTGCTCCTCTTAGCATGATAAAGAAGATTCAAAGAGAGTGAGATGCCAGCTCCTTTCATTCAGTCAGTAGCTTCAAACATTTCTGGTATATGAATAACATGATGTTTTTCAATGGCAAAAATCAATGAATATTGTAAATGCACAAACAGTAATTTCTCCGCATTGCAAGGTGCAATTCTGAAATTTTTTGCTTTTTCCTGCTCCACTTAGCATGATAAAGAAGATTCAAAGAGAGTGAGATGCCAGCTCCTTTCATTCAGTCAGTAGCTTCAATCATTTCTGGACTTTTTCAATGGCAAAAATCAACGAATATTGTAAATGCACAAACAGTAATTTCTCCGCATTGCAAGGTGCAATTCTGAAATTTTTTGCTTTTTCCTGCTCCTCTTAGCATGATAAAGAAGATTCAAAGAGAGTGAGATGCCAGCTCCTTTCATTCAGTCAGTAGCTTCAATCATTTCTGGACGTTTTTCAATGGCAAAAATCAATGAATATTGTAAATGCACAAACTGTAATTTCTCCGCATTGCAAGGTGCAATTCTGAAATTTTTTGCTTTTTCCTGCTCCTCTTAGCATGATAAAGAAGATTCAAAGAGAGTGAGATGCCAGCTCCTTTCATTCAGTCAGTAGCTTCAATCATTTCTGGACGTTTTTCAATGGCAAAAATCAATGAATATTGTAAATGCACAAACAGTAATTTCTCCGCATTGCAAGGTGCAATTCTGAAATTTTTTGCTTTTTCCTGCTCCTCTTAGCATGATAAAGAAGATTCAAAGAGAGTGAGATGCCAGCTCCTTTCATTCAGTCAGTACCTTCAATCATTTCTGGATGTTTTTCAATGGCAAAAATCAATGAATATTGTAAATGCACAAACAGTAATTTCTCCGCATTGCAAGGTGCAATTCTGAAATTTTTTGCTTTTTCCTGCTCCTCTTAGCATGATAAAGAAGATTCAAAGAGAGTGAGATGCCAGCTCCTTTCATTCAGTCAGTAGCTTCAAACATTTCTGGTATATGAATAACATGATGTTTTTCAATGGCAAAAATCAATGAATATTGTAAATGCACAAACAGTAATTTCTCCGCATTGCAAGGTGCAAGTCTGAAATTTTTTGCTTTTTCCTGCTCCTCTTAGCATGATAAAGAAGATTCAAAGAGAGTGAGATGCCAGCTCCTTTCATTCAGTCAGTAGCTTCAAACATTTCTGGTATATGAATAACATGATGTTTTTCAATGGCAAAAATCAATGAATATTGTAAATGCACAAACAGTAATTTCTCCGCATTGCAAGGTGCAAGTCTGAAATTTTTTGCTTTTTCCTGCTCCTCTTAGCATGATAAAGAAGATTCAAAGAGAGTGAGATGCCAGCTACTTTCATTCAGTCAGTAGCTTCAATCATTTCTGGACGTTTTTCAATGGTAAAAATCAATGAATATTGTAAATGCACAAACAGTAATTTCTCCACATTGCAAGGTGCAATTCTGAAATTTTTTGCTTTTTCCTGCTCCTCTTAGCATGATAAAGAAGATTCAAAGAGATTGAGATGCCAGCTCCTTTCATTCAGTCAGTAGCTTCAAACATTTCTGGTATATGAATAACATGATGTTTTTCAATGGCAAAAATCAATGAATATTGTAAATGCACAAACAGTAATTTCTCCGCATTGCAAGGTGCAATTCTGAAATTTTTTGCTTTTTCCTGCTCCTCTTAGCATGATAAAGAAGATTCAAAGAGAGTGAGATGCCAGCTCCTTTCATTCAGTCAGTAGCTTCAATCATTTCTGGATGTTTTTCAATGGCAAAAATCAATGATATTGTAAATGCACAAACTGTAATTTCTCCGCATTGCAAGGTGCAATTCTGAAATTTTTTGCTTTTTCCTGCTCCTCTTAGCATGATAAAGAAGATTCAAAGAGAGTGAGATGCCAGCTCCTTTCATTCAGTCAGTAGCTTCAATCATTTCTGGACGTTTTTCAATGGCAAAAATCAATGAATATTGTAAATGCACAAACAGTAATTTCTCCGCATTGCAAGGTGCAAGTCTGAAATTTTTTGCTTTTTCCTGCTCCTCTTAGCATGATAAAGAAGATTCAAAGAGAGTGAGATGCCAGCTCCTTTCATTCAGTCAGTACCTTCAATCATTTCTGGACGTTTTTCAATGGCAAAAATCAATGAATATTGTAAATGCACAAACAGTAATTTCTCCGCATTGCAAGGTGCAATTCTGAAATTTTTTGCTTTTTCCTGCTCCTCTTAGCATGATAAAGAAGATTCAAAGACAGTGAGGTGCCAGCTCCTTTCATTCAGTCAGTAGCTTCAAACATTTCTGGTATATGAATAACATGTTTTTCAATGGCAAAAATCAATGAATATTGTAAATGCACAAACAGTAATTTCTCCGCATTGCAAGGTGCAATTCTGAAATTTTTTGCTTTTTCCTTCTCCTCTTAGCATGATAAAGAAGATTCAAAGAGAGTGAGATGCCAGCTCCTTTCATTCAGTCAGTAGCTTCAATCATTTCTGGACGTTTTTCAATGGCAAAAATCAATGAATATTGTAAATGCACAAACAGTAATTTCTCCGCATTGCAAGGTGCAATTCTGAAATTTTTTGCTTTTTCCTGCTCCTCTTAGCATGATAAAGAAGATTCAAAGAGAGTGAGATGCCAGCTCCTTTCATTCAGTCAGTAGCTTCAATCATTTCTGGACGTTTTTCAATGGCAAAAATCAATGAATATTGTAAATGCACAAACAGTAATTTCTCCGCATTGCAAGGTGCAATTCTGAAATTTTTTGCTTTTTCCTGCTCCTCTTAGCATGATAAAGAAGATTCAAAGAGAGTGAGATGCCAGCTCCTTTCATTCAGTCAGTAGCTTCAAACATTTCTGGTATATGAATAACATGATGTTTTTCAATGGCAAAAATCAATGAATATTGTAAATGCACAAACAGTAACTTCTCCGCATTGCAAGGTGCAAGTCTGAAATTTTTTGCTTTTTCCTGCTCCTCTTAGCATGATAAAGAAGATTCAAAGAGAGCGAGATGCCAGCTACTTTCATTCAGTCAGTAGCTTCAATCATTTCTGGACGTTTTTCAATGGTAAAAATCAATGAATATTGTAAATGCACAAACAGTAATTTCTCCACATTGCAAGGTGCAATTCTGAAATTTTTTGCTTTTTCCTGCTCCTCTTAGCATGATAAAGAAGATTCAAAGAGAGTGAGATGCCAGCTCCTTTCATTCAGTCAGTAGCTTCAAACATTTCTGGTATATGAATAACATGATGTTTTTCAATGGCAAAAATCAATGAATATTGTAAATGCACAAACAGTAATTTCTCCGCATTGCAAGATGCAATTCTGAAATTTTTTGCTTTTTCCTGCTCCTCTTAGCATCATAAAGAAGATTCAAAGAGAGTGAGATGCCAGCTCCTTTCATTCAGTCAGTAGCTTCAAACATTTCTGGTATATGAATAACATGATGTTTTTCAATGGCAAAAATCAATGAATATTGTAAATGCACAAACAGTAATTTCTCCGCATTGCAAGGTGCAATTCTGAAATTTTTTGCTTTTTCCTGCTCCTCTTAGCATGATAAAGAAGATTCAAAGAGAGTGAGATGCCAGCTCCTTTCATTCAGTCAGTAGCTTCAATCATTTCTGGACGTTTTTCAATGGCAAAAATCAATGAATATTGTAAATGCACAAACAGTAATTTCTCCGCATTGCAAGGTGCAATTCTGAAATTTTTTGCTTTTTCCTGCTCCTCTTAGCATGATAAAGAAGATTCAAAGAGAGTGAGATGTCAGCTCCTTTCATTCAGTCAGTAGCTTCAAACATTTCTGGTATATGAATAACATGATGTTTTTCAATGGCAAAAATCAATGAATATTGTAAATGCACAAACAGTAATTTATCCGCATTGCAAGGTGCAATTCTGAAATTTTTTGCTTTTTCCTGCTCCTCTTAGCATGATAAAGAAGATTCAAAGAGAGTGAGATGCCAGCTCCTTTCATTCAGTCAGTAGCTTCAATCATTTCTGGACGTTTTTCAATGGCAAAAATCAATGAATATTGTAAATGCACAAACTGTAATTTCTCCGCATTGCAAGGTGCAATTCTGAAATTTTTTGCTTTTTCCTGCTCCTCTTAGCATGATAAAGAAGATTCAAAGAGAGTGAGATGCCAGCTCCTTTCATTCAGTCAGTAGCTTCAATCATTTCTGGACGTTTTTCAATGGCAAAAATCAATGAATATTGTAAATGCACAAAAAGTAATTTCTCCGCATTGCAAGGTGCAATTCTGAAATTTTTTGCTTTTTCCTGCTCCTCTTAGCATGATAAAGAAGATTCAAAGAGAGTGAGATGCCAGCTCCTTTCATTCAGTCAGTAGCTTCAATCATTTCTGGACGTTTTTCAATGGCAAAAATCAATGAATATTGTAAATGCACAAACAGTAATTTCTCCGCATTGCAAGGTGCAATTCTGAAATTTTTTGCTTTTTCCTGCTCCTCTTAGCATGATAAAGAAGATTCAAAGAGAGTGAGATGCCAGCTCCTTTCATTCAGTCAGTACCTTCAATCATTTCTGGATGTTTTTCAATGGCAAAAATCAATGAATATTGTAAATGCACAAACAGTAATTTCTCCGCATTGCAAGGTGCAATTCTGAAATTTTTTGCTTTTTCCTGCTCCTCTTAGCATGATAAAGAAGATTCAAAGAGAGTGAGATGCCAGCTCCTTTCATTCAGTCAGTAGCTTCAAACATTTCTGGTATATGAATAACATGATGTTTTTCAATGGCAAAAATCAATGAATATTGTAAATGCACAAACAGTAATTTCTCCGCATTGCAAGGTGCAAGTCTGAAATTTTTTGCTTTTTCCTGCTCCTCTTAGCATGATAAAGAAGATTCAAAGAGAGTGAGATGCCAGCTCCTTTCATTCAGTCAGTAGCTTCAAACATTTCTGGTATATGAATAACATGATGTTTTTCAATGGCAAAAATCAATGAATATTGTAAATGCACAAACAGTAATTTCTCCGCATTGCAAGGTGCAAGTCTGAAATTTTTTGCTTTTTCCTGCTCCTCTTAGCATGATAAAGAAGATTCAAAGAGAGTGAGATGCCAGCTACTTTCATTCAGTCAGTAGCTTCAATCATTTCTGGACGTTTTTCAATGGTAAAAATCAATGAATATTGTAAATGCACAAACAGTAATTTCTCCACATTGCAAGGTGCAATTCTGAAATTTTTTGCTTTTTCCTGCTCCTCTTAGCATGATAAAGAAGATTCAAAGAGATTGAGATGCCAGCTCCTTTCATTCAGTCAGTAGCTTCAAACATTTCTGGTATATGAATAACATGATGTTTTTCAATGGCAAAAATCAATGAATATTGTAAATGCACAAACAGTAATTTCTCCGCATTGCAAGGTGCAATTCTGAAATTTTTTGCTTTTTCCTGCTCCTCTTAGCATGATAAAGAAGATTCAAAGAGAGTGAGATGCCAGCTCCTTTCATTCAGTCAGTAGCTTCAATCATTTCTGGATGTTTTTCAATGGCAAAAATCAATGATATTGTAAATGCACAAACTGTAATTTCTCCGCATTGCAAGGTGCAATTCTGAAATTTTTTGCTTTTTCCTGCTCCTCTTAGCATGATAAAGAAGATTCAAAGAGAGTGAGATGCCAGCTCCTTTCATTCAGTCAGTAGCTTCAATCATTTCTGGACGTTTTTCAATGGCAAAAATCAATGAATATTGTAAATGCACAAACAGTAATTTCTCCGCATTGCAAGGTGCAAGTCTGAAATTTTTTGCTTTTTCCTGCTCCTCTTAGCATGATAAAGAAGATTCAAAGAGAGTGAGATGCCAGCTCCTTTCATTCAGTCAGTACCTTCAATCATTTCTGGACGTTTTTCAATGGCAAAAATCAATGAATATTGTAAATGCACAAACAGTAATTTCTCCGCATTGCAAGGTGCAATTCTGAAATTTTTTGCTTTTTCCTGCTCCTCTTAGCATGATAAAGAAGATTCAAAGACAGTGAGGTGCCAGCTCCTTTCATTCAGTCAGTAGCTTCAAACATTTCTGGTATATGAATAACATGTTTTTCAATGGCAAAAATCAATGAATATTGTAAATGCACAAACAGTAATTTCTCCGCATTGCAAGGTGCAATTCTGAAATTTTTTGCTTTTTCCTTCTCCTCTTAGCATGATAAAGAAGATTCAAAGAGAGTGAGATGCCAGCTCCTTTCATTCAGTCAGTAGCTTCAATCATTTCTGGACGTTTTTCAATGGCAAAAATCAATGAATATTGTAAATGCACAAACAGTAATTTCTCCGCATTGCAAGGTGCAATTCTGAAATTTTTTGCTTTTTCCTGCTCCTCTTAGCATGATAAAGAAGATTCAAAGAGAGTGAGATGCCAGCTCCTTTCATTCAGTCAGTAGCTTCAATCATTTCTGGACGTTTTTCAATGGCAAAAATCAATGAATATTGTAAATGCACAAACAGTAATTTCTCCGCATTGCAAGGTGCAATTCTGAAATTTTTTGCTTTTTCCTGCTCCTCTTAGCATGATAAAGAAGATTCAAAGAGAGTGAGATGCCAGCTCCTTTCATTCAGTCAGTAGCTTCAAACATTTCTGGTATATGAATAACATGATGTTTTTCAATGGCAAAAATCAATGAATATTGTAAATGCACAAACAGTAACTTCTCCGCATTGCAAGGTGCAAGTCTGAAATTTTTTGCTTTTTCCTGCTCCTCTTAGCATGATAAAGAAGATTCAAAGAGAGCGAGATGCCAGCTACTTTCATTCAGTCAGTAGCTTCAATCATTTCTGGACGTTTTTCAATGGTAAAAATCAATGAATATTGTAAATGCACAAACAGTAATTTCTCCACATTGCAAGGTGCAATTCTGAAATTTTTTGCTTTTTCCTGCTCCTCTTAGCATGATAAAGAAGATTCAAAGAGAGTGAGATGCCAGCTCCTTTCATTCAGTCAGTAGCTTCAAACATTTCTGGTATATGAATAACATGATGTTTTTCAATGGCAAAAATCAATGAATATTGTAAATGCACAAACAGTAATTCTCCGCATTGCAAGATGCAATTCTGAAATTTTTTGCTTTTTCCTGCTCCTCTTAGCATCATAAAGAAGATTCAAAGAGAGTGAGATGCCAGCTCCTTTCATTCAGTCAGTAGCTTCAAACATTTCTGGTATATGAATAACATGATGTTTTTCAATGGCAAAAATCAATGAATATTGTAAATGCACAAACAGTAATTTCTCCGCATTGCAAGGTGCAATTCTGAAATTTTTTGCTTTTTCCTGCTCCTCTTAGCATGATAAAGAAGATTCAAAGAGAGTGAGATGCCAGCTCCTTTCATTCAGTCAGTAGCTTCAATCATTTCTGGATGTTTTTCAATGGCAAAAATCAATGATATTGTAAATGCACAAACTGTAATTTCTCCGCATTGCAAGGTGCAATTCTGAAATTTTTTGCTTTTTCCTGCTCCTCTTAGCATGATAAAGAAGATTCAAAGAGAGTGAGATGCCAGCTCCTTTCATTCAGTCAGTAGCTTCAATCATTTCTGGACGTTTTTCAATGGCAAAAATCAATGAATATTGTAAATGCACAAACAGTAATTTCTCCGCATTGCAAGGTGCAAGTCTGAAATTTTTTGCTTTTTCCTGCTCCTCTTAGCATGATAAAGAAGATTCAAAGAGAGTGAGATGCCAGCTCCTTTCATTCAGTCAGTACCTTCAATCATTTCTGGACGTTTTTCAATGGCAAAAATCAATGAATATTGTAAATGCACAAACAGTAATTTCTCCGCATTGCAAGGTGCAATTCTGAAATTTTTTGCTTTTTCCTGCTCCTCTTAGCATGATAAAGAAGATTCAAAGACAGTGAGGTGCCAGCTCCTTTCATTCAGTCAGTAGCTTCAAACATTTCTGGTATATGAATAACATGTTTTTCAATGGCAAAAATCAATGAATATTGTAAATGCACAAACAGTAATTTCTCCGCATTGCAAGGTGCAATTCTGAAATTTTTTGCTTTTTCCTTCTCCTCTTAGCATGATAAAGAAGATTCAAAGAGAGTGAGATGCCAGCTCCTTTCATTCAGTCAGTAGCTTCAATCATTTCTGGACGTTTTTCAATGGCAAAAATCAATGAATATTGTAAATGCACAAACAGTAATTTCTCCGCATTGCAAGGTGCAATTCTGAAATTTTTTGCTTTTTCCTGCTCCTCTTAGCATGATAAAGAAGATTCAAAGAGAGTGAGATGCCAGCTCCTTTCATTCAGTCAGTAGCTTCAATCATTTCTGGACGTTTTTCAATGGCAAAAATCAATGAATATTGTAAATGCACAAACAGTAATTTCTCCGCATTGCAAGGTGCAATTCTGAAATTTTTTGCTTTTTCCTGCTCCTCTTAGCATGATAAAGAAGATTCAAAGAGAGTGAGATGCCAGCTCCTTTCATTCAGTCAGTAGCTTCAAACATTTCTGGTATATGAATAACATGATGTTTTTCAATGGCAAAAATCAATGAATATTGTAAATGCACAAACAGTAACTTCTCCGCATTGCAAGGTGCAAGTCTGAAATTTTTTGCTTTTTCCTGCTCCTCTTAGCATGATAA
The DNA here is from genome assembly GCF_046119375.1 of Phyllobates terribilis. Lineage (NCBI taxonomy): Eukaryota > Metazoa > Chordata > Amphibia > Anura > Dendrobatidae > Phyllobates > Phyllobates terribilis. The sequence goes on from NW_027364383.1 coordinate 217,179, forward strand.
AGAAGATTCAAAGAGAGCGAGATGCCAGCTACTTTCATTCAGTCAGTAGCTTCAATCATTTCTGGACGTTTTTCAATGGTAAAAATCAATGAATATTGTAAATGCACAAACAGTAATTTCTCCACATTGCAAGGTGCAATTCTGAAATTTTTTGCTTTTTCCTGCTCCTCTTAGCATGATAAAGAAGATTCAAAGAGAGTGAGATGCCAGCTCCTTTCATTCAGTCAGTAGCTTCAAACATTTCTGGTATATGAATAACATGATGTTTTTCAATGGCAAAAATCAATGAATATTGTAAATGCACAAACAGTAATTCTCCGCATTGCAAGATGCAATTCTGAAATTTTTTGCTTTTTCCTGCTCCTCTTAGCATCATAAAGAAGATTCAAAGAGAGTGAGATGCCAGCTCCTTTCATTCAGTCAGTAGCTTCAAACATTTCTGGTATATGAATAACATGATGTTTTTCAATGGCAAAAATCAATGAATATTGTAAATGCACAAACAGTAATTTCTCCGCATTGCAAGGTGCAATTCTGAAATTTTTTGCTTTTTCCTGCTCCTCTTAGCATGATAAAGAAGATTCAAAGAGAGTGAGATGCCAGCTCCTTTCATTCAGTCAGTAGCTTCATTCATTTCTGGACGTTTTTCAATGGCAAAAATCAATGAATATTGTAAATGCACAAACTGTAATTTCTCCGCATTGCAAGGTGCAATTCTGAAATTTTTTGCTTTTTCCTGCTCCTCTTAGCATGATAAAGAAGATTCAAAGAGAGTGAGATGCCAGCTGCTTTCATTCAGTCAGTAGCTTCAATCATTTCTGGACGTTTTTCAATGGCAAAAATCAATGAATATTGTAAATGCACAAACAGTAATTTCTCCGCATTGCAAGGTGCAATTCTGAAATTTTTTGCTTTTTCCTGCTCCTCTTAGCATGATAAAGAAGATTCAAAGAGAGTGAGATGCCAGCTCCTTTCATTCAGTCAGTAGCTTCAATCATTTCTGGACGTTTTTCAATGGCAAAAATCAATGAATATTGTAAATGCACAAACAGTAATTTCTCCGCATTGCAAGGTGCAATTCTGAATTTTTTTGCTTTTTCCTGCTCCTCTTAGCATGATAAAGAAGATTCAAAGAGAGTGAGATGCCAGCTACTTTCATTCAGTCAGTAGCTTCAATCATTTCTGGACGTTTTTCAATGGTAAAAATCAATGAAAATTGTAAATGCACAAACAGTAATTTCTCCACATTGCAAGGTGCAATTCTGAAATTTTTTGCTTTTTCCTGCTCCTCTTAGCATGATAAAGAAGATTCAAAGAGAGTGAGATGCCAGCTCCTTTCATTCAGTCAGTAGCTTCAAACATTTCTGGTATATGAATAACATGATGTTTTTCAATGGCAAAAATCAATGAATATTGTAAATGCACAAACAGTAATTTCTCCGCATTGCAAGGTGCAATTCTGAAATTTTTTGCTTTTTCCTGCTCCTCTTAGCATGATAAAGAAGATTCAAAGAGAGTGAGATGCCAGCTCCTTTCATTCAGTCAGTAGCTTCAAACATTTCTGGTATATGAATAACATGATGTTTTTCAATGGCAAAAATCAATGAATATTGTAAATGCACAAACAGTAATTTCTCCGCATTGCAAGGTGCAATTCTGAAATTTTTTGCTTTTTCCTGCTCCACTTAGCATGATAAAGAAGATTCAAAGAGAGTGAGATGCCAGCTCCTTTCATTCAGTCAGTAGCTTCAATCATTTCTGGACGTTTTTCAATGGCAAAAATCAACGAATATTGTAAATGCACAAACAGTAATTTCTCCGCATTGCAAGGTGCAATTCTGAAATTTTTTGCTTTTTCCTGCTCCTCTTAGCATGATAAAGAAGATTCAAAGAGAGTGAGATGCCAGCTCCTTTCATTCAGTCAGTAGCTTCAATCATTTCTGGACGTTTTTCAATGGCAAAAATCAATGAATATTGTAAATGCACAAACTGTAATTTCTCCGCATTGCAAGGTGCAATTCTGAAATTTTTTGCTTTTTCCTGCTCCTCTTAGCATGATAAAGAAGATTCAAAGAGAGTGAGATGCCAGCTCCTTTCATTCAGTCAGTAGCTTCAATCATTTCTGGACGTTTTTCAATGGCAAAAATCAATGAATATTGTAAATGCACAAACAGTAATTTCTCCGCATTGCAAGGTGCAATTCTGAAATTTTTTGCTTTTTCCTGCTCCTCTTAGCATGATAAAGAAGATTCAAAGAGAGTGAGATGCCAGCTCCTTTCATTCAGTCAGTAGCTTCAATCATTTCTGGACGTTTTTCAATGGCAAAAATCAATGAATATTGTAAATGCACAAACAGTAATTTCTCCGCATTGCAAGGTGCAATTCTGAAATTTTTTGCTTTTTCCTGCTCCTCTTAGCATGATAAAGAAGATTCAAAGAGAGTGAGATGCCAGCTCCTTTCATTCAGTCAGTAGCTTCAATCATTTCTGGACGTTTTTCAATGGCAAAAATCAATGAATATTGTAAATGCACAAACAGTAATTTCTCCGCATTGCAAGGTGCAATTCTGAAATTTTTTGCTTTTTCCTGCTCCTCTTAGCATGATAAAGAAGATTCAAAGAGAGTGAGATGTCAGCTCCTTTCATTCAGTCAGTAGCTTCAAACATTTCTGGTATATGAATAACATGATGTTTTTCAATGGCAAAAATCAATGAATATTGTAAATGCACAAACAGTAATTTATCCGCATTGCAAGGTGCAATTCTGAAATTTTTTGCTTTTTCCTGCTCCTCTTAGCATGATAAAGAAGATTCAAAGAGAGTGAGATGCCAGCTCCTTTCATTCAGTCAGTAGCTTCAATCATTTCTGGACGTTTTTCAATGGCAAAAATCAATGAATATTGTAAATGCACAAACAGTAATTTCTCCGCATTGCAAGGTGCAATTCTGAATTTTTTTGCTTTTTCCTGCTCCTCTTAGCATGATAAAGAAGATTCAAAGAGAGTGAGATGCCAGCTACTTTCATTCAGTCAGTAGCTTCAATCATTTCTGGACGTTTTTCAATGGTAAAAATCAATGAAAATTGTAAATGCACAAACAGTAATTTCTCCACATTGCAAGGTGCAATTCTGAAATTTTTTGCTTTTTCCTGCTCCTCTTAGCATGATAAAGAAGATTCAAAGAGAGTGAGATGCCAGCTCCTTTCATTCAGTCAGTAGCTTCAAACATTTCTGGTATATGAATAACATGATGTTTTTCAATGGCAAAAATCAATGAATATTGTAAATGCACAAACAGTAATTTCTCCGCATTGCAAGGTGCAATTCTGAAATTTTTTGCTTTTTCCTGCTCCTCTTAGCATGATAAAGAAGATTCAAAGAGAGTGAGATGCCAGCTCCTTTCATTCAGTCAGTAGCTTCAAACATTTCTGGTATATGAATAACATGATGTTTTTCAATGGCAAAAATCAATGAATATTGTAAATGCACAAACAGTAATTTCTCCGCATTGCAAGGTGCAATTCTGAAATTTTTTGCTTTTTCCTGCTCCACTTAGCATGATAAAGAAGATTCAAAGAGAGTGAGATGCCAGCTCCTTTCATTCAGTCAGTAGCTTCAATCATTTCTGGACGTTTTTCAATGGCAAAAATCAACGAATATTGTAAATGCACAAACAGTAATTTCTCCGCATTGCAAGGTGCAATTCTGAAATTTTTTGCTTTTTCCTGCTCCTCTTAGCATGATAAAGAAGATTCAAAGAGAGTGAGATGCCAGCTCCTTTCATTCAGTCAGTAGCTTCAATCATTTCTGGACGTTTTTCAATGGCAAAAATCAATGAATATTGTAAATGCACAAACTGTAATTTCTCCGCATTGCAAGGTGCAATTCTGAAATTTTTTGCTTTTTCCTGCTCCTCTTAGCATGATAAAGAAGATTCAAAGAGAGTGAGATGCCAGCTCCTTTCATTCAGTCAGTAGCTTCAATCATTTCTGGACGTTTTTCAATGGCAAAAATCAATGAATATTGTAAATGCACAAACAGTAATTTCTCCGCATTGCAAGGTGCAATTCTGAATTTTTTTGCTTTTTCCTGCTCCTCTTAGCATGATAAAGAAGATTCAAAGAGAGTGAGATGCCAGCTACTTTCATTCAGTCAGTAGCTTCAATCATTTCTGGACGTTTTTCAATGGCAAAAATCAATGAATATTGTAAATGCACAAACAGTAATTTCTCCGCATTGCAAGGTGCAATTCTGAATTTTTTTGCTTTTTCCTGCTCCTCTTAGCATGATAAAGAAGATTCAAAGAGAGTGAGATGCCAGCTACTTTCATTCAGTCAGTAGCTTCAATCATTTCTGGACGTTTTTCAATGGTAAAAATCAATGAAAATTGTAAATGCACAAACAGTAATTTCTCCACATTGCAAGGTGCAATTCTGAAATTTTTTGCTTTTTCCTGCTCCTCTTAGCATGATAAAGAAGATTCAAAGAGAGTGAGATGCCAGCTCCTTTCAGTCAGTAGCTTCAAACATTTCTGGTATATGAATAACATGATGTTTTTCAATGGCAAAAATCAATGAATATTGTAAATGCACAAACAGTAATTTCTCCGCATTGCAAGGTGCAATTCTGAAATTTTTTGCTTTTTCCTGCTCCTCTTAGCATGATAAAGAAGATTCAAAGAGAGTGAGATGCCAGCTCCTTTCATTCAGTCAGTAGCTTCAAACATTTCTGGTATATGAATAACATGATGTTTTTCAATGGCAAAAATCAATGAATATTGTAAATGCACAAACAGTAATTTCTCCGCATTGCAAGGTGCAATTCTGAAATTTTTTGCTTTTTCCTGCTCCTCTTAGCATGATAAAGAAGATTCAAAGAGAGTGAGATGCCAGCTCCTTTCATTCAGTCAGTAGCTTCAATCATTTCTGGACGTTTTTCAATGGTAAAAATCAATGAATATTGTAAATGCACAAACAGTAATTTCTCCACATTGCAAGGTGCAATTCTGAAATTTTTTGCTTTTTCCTGCTCCTCTTAGCATGATAAAGAAGATTCAAAGAGAGTGAGATGCCAGCTCCTTTCATTCAGTCAGTAGCTTCAAACATTTCTGGTATATGAATAACATGATGTTTTTCAATGGCAAAAATCAATGAATATTGTAAATGCACAAACAGTAATTTCTCCGCATTGCAAGGTGCAATTCTGAAATTTTTTGCTTTTTCCTGCTCCTCTTAGCATGATAAAGAAGATTCAAAGAGAGTGAGATGCCAGCTCCTTTCATTCAGTCAGTAGCTTCAAACATTTCTGGTATATGAATAACATGATGTTTTTCAATGGCAAAAATCAATGAATATTGTAAATGCACAAACAGTAATTTCTCCGTATTGCAAGGTGCAATTCTGAAATTTTTTGCTTTTTCCTGCTCCACTTAGCATGATAAAGAAGATTCAAAGAGAGTGAGATGCCAGCTCCTTTCATTCAGTCAGTAGCTTCAATCATTTCTGGACGTTTTTCAATGGCAAAAATCAACGAATATTGTAAATGCACAAACAGTAATTTCTCCGCATTGCAAGGTGCAATTCTGAAATTTTTTGCTTTTTCCTGCTCCTCTTAGCATGATAAAGAAGATTCAAAGAGAGTGAGATGCCAGCTCCTTTCATTCAGTCAGTAGCTTCAATCATTTCTGGACGTTTTTCAATGGCAAAAATCAATGAATATTGTAAATGCACAAACTGTAATTTCTCCGCATTGCAAGGTGCAATTCTGAAATTTTTTGCTTTTTCCTGCTCCTCTTAGCATGATAAAGAAGATTCAAAGAGAGTGAGATGCCAGCTCCTTTCATTCAGTCAGTAGCTTCAATCATTTCTGGACGTTTTTCAATGGCAAAAATCAATGAATATTGTAAATGCACAAACAGTAATTTCTCCTCATTGCAAGGTGCAATTCTGAATTTTTTTGCTTTTTCCTGCTCCTCTTAGCATGATAAAGAAGATTCAAAGAGAGTGAGATGCCAGCTACTTTCATTCAGTCAGTAGCTTCAATCATTTCTGGACGTTTTTCAATGGTAAAAATCAATGAAAATTGTAAATGCACAAACAGTAATTTCTCCACATTGCAAGGTGCAATTCTGAAATTTTTTGCTTTTTCCTGCTCCTCTTAGCATGATAAAGAAGATTCAAAGAGAGTGAGATGCCAGCTCCTTTCATTCAGTCAGTAGCTTCAAACATTTCTGGTATATGAATAACATGATGTTTTTCAATGGCAAAAATCAATGAATATTGTAAATGCACAAACAGTAATTTCTCCGCATTGCAAGGTGCAATTCTGAAATTTTTTGCTTTTTCCTGCTCCTCTTAGCATGATAAAGAAGATTCAAAGAGAGTGAGATGCCAGCTCCTTTCATTCAGTCAGTAGCTTCAAACATTTCTGGTATATGAATAACATGATGTTTTTCAATGGCAAAAATCAATGAATATTGTAAATGCACAAACAGTAATTTCTCCGCATTGCAAGGTGCAATTCTGAAATTTTTTGCTTTTTCCTGCTCCTCTTAGCATGATAAAGAAGATTCAAAGAGAGTGAGATGCCAGCTCCTTTCATTCAGTCAGTAGCTTCAATCATTTCTGGACGTTTTTCAATGGTAAAAATCAATGAATATTGTAAATGCACAAACAGTAATTTCTCCACATTGCAAGGTGCAATTCTGAAATTTTTTGCTTTTTCCTGCTCCTCTTAGCATGATAAAGAAGATTCAAAGAGAGTGAGATGCCAGCTCCTTTCATTCAGTCAGTAGCTTCAAACATTTCTGGTATATGAATAACATGATGTTTTTCAATGGCAAAAATCAATGAATATTGTAAATGCACAAACAGTAATTTCTCCGCATTGCAAGGTGCAATTCTGAAATTTTTTGCTTTTTCCTGCTCCTCTTAGCATGATAAAGAAGATTCAAAGAGAGTGAGATGCCAGCTCCTTTCATTCAGTCAGTAGCTTCAAACATTTCTGGTATATGAATAACATGATGTTTTTCAATGGCAAAAATCAATGAATATTGTAAATGCACAAACAGTAATTTCTCCGCATTGCAAGGTGCAATTCTGAAATTTTTTGCTTTTTCCTGCTCCTCTTAGCATGATAAAGAAGATTCAAAGAGAGTGAGATGCCAGCTCCTTTCATTCAGTCAGTAGCTTCAATCATTTCTGGACGTTTTTCAATGGCAAAAATCAATGAATATTGTAAATGCACAAACTGTAATTTCTCCGCATTGCAAGGTGCAATTCTGAAATTTTTTGCTTTTTCCTGCTCCTCTTAGCATGATAAAGAAGATTCAAAGAGAGTGAGATGCCAGCTCCTTTCATTCAGTCAGTAGCTTCAATCATTTCTGGACGTTTTTCAATGGCAAAAATCAATGAATATTGTAAATGCACAAACAGTAATTTCTCCGCATTGCAAGGTGCAATTCTGAATTTTTTTGCTTTTTCCTGCTCCTCTTAGCATGATAAAGAAGATTCAAAGAGAGTGAGATGCCAGCTACTTTCATTCAGTCAGTAGCTTCAATCATTTCTGGACGTTTTTCAATGGCAAAAATCAATGAATATTGTAAATGCACAAACAGTAATTTCTCCGCATTGCAAGGTGCAATTCTGAATTTTTTTGCTTTTTCCTGCTCCTCTTAGCATGATAAAGAAGATTCAAAGAGAGTGAGATGCCAGCTACTTTCATTCAGTCAGTAGCTTCAATCATTTCTGGACGTTTTTCAATGGTAAAAATCAATGAAAATTGTAAATGCACAAACAGTAATTTCTCCACATTGCAAGGTGCAATTCTGAAATTTTTTGCTTTTTCCTGCTCCTCTTAGCATGATAAAGAAGATTCAAAGAGAGTGAGATGCCAGCTCCTTTCAGTCAGTAGCTTCAAACATTTCTGGTATATGAATAACATGATGTTTTTCAATGGCAAAAATCAATGAATATTGTAAATGCACAAACAGTAATTTCTCCGCATTGCAAGGTGCAATTCTGAAATTTTTTGCTTTTTCCTGCTCCTCTTAGCATGATAAAGAAGATTCAAAGAGAGTGAGATGCCAGCTCCTTTCATTCAGTCAGTAGCTTCAAACATTTCTGGTATATGAATAACATGATGTTTTTCAATGGCAAAAATCAATGAATATTGTAAATGCACAAACAGTAATTTCTCCGCATTGCAAGGTGCAATTCTGAAATTTTTTGCTTTTTCCTGCTCCTCTTAGCATGATAAAGAAGATTCAAAGAGAGTGAGATGCCAGCTCCTTTCATTCAGTCAGTAGCTTCAATCATTTCTGGACGTTTTTCAATGGTAAAAATCAATGAATATTGTAAATGCACAAACAGTAATTTCTCCACATTGCAAGGTGCAATTCTGAAATTTTTTGCTTTTTCCTGCTCCTCTTAGCATGATAAAGAAGATTCAAAGAGAGTGAGATGCCAGCTCCTTTCATTCAGTCAGTAGCTTCAAACATTTCTGGTATATGAATAACATGATGTTTTTCAATGGCAAAAATCAATGAATATTGTAAATGCACAAACAGTAATTTCTCCGCATTGCAAGGTGCAATTCTGAAATTTTTTGCTTTTTCCTGCTCCTCTTAGCATGATAAAGAAGATTCAAAGAGAGTGAGATGCCAGCTCCTTTCATTCAGTCAGTAGCTTCAAACATTTCTGGTATATGAATAACATGATGTTTTTCAATGGCAAAAATCAATGAATATTGTAAATGCACAAACAGTAATTTCTCCGTATTGCAAGGTGCAATTCTGAAATTTTTTGCTTTTTCCTGCTCCACTTAGCATGATAAAGAAGATTCAAAGAGAGTGAGATGCCAGCTCCTTTCATTCAGTCAGTAGCTTCAATCATTTCTGGACGTTTTTCAATGGCAAAAATCAACGAATATTGTAAATGCACAAACAGTAATTTCTCCGCATTGCAAGGTGCAATTCTGAAATTTTTTGCTTTTTCCTGCTCCTCTTAGCATGATAAAGAAGATTCAAAGAGAGTGAGATGCCAGCTCCTTTCATTCAGTCAGTAGCTTCAATCATTTCTGGACGTTTTTCAATGGCAAAAATCAATGAATATTGTAAATGCACAAACTGTAATTTCTCCGCATTGCAAGGTGCAATTCTGAAATTTTTTGCTTTTTCCTGCTCCTCTTAGCATGATAAAGAAGATTCAAAGAGAGTGAGATGCCAGCTCCTTTCATTCAGTCAGTAGCTTCAATCATTTCTGGACGTTTTTCAATGGCAAAAATCAATGAATATTGTAAATGCACAAACAGTAATTTCTCCTCATTGCAAGGTGCAATTCTGAATTTTTTTGCTTTTTCCTGCTCCTCTTAGCATGATAAAGAAGATTCAAAGAGAGTGAGATGCCAGCTACTTTCATTCAGTCAGTAGCTTCAATCATTTCTGGACGTTTTTCAATGGTAAAAATCAATGAAAATTGTAAATGCACAAACAGTAATTTCTCCACATTGCAAGGTGCAATTCTGAAATTTTTTGCTTTTTCCTGCTCCTCTTAGCATGATAAAGAAGATTCAAAGAGAGTGAGATGCCAGCTCCTTTCATTCAGTCAGTAGCTTCAAACATTTCTGGTATATGAATAACATGATGTTTTTCAATGGCAAAAATCAATGAATATTGTAAATGCACAAACAGTAATTTCTCCGCATTGCAAGGTGCAATTCTGAAATTTTTTGCTTTTTCCTGCTCCTCTTAGCATGATAAAGAAGATTCAAAGAGAGTGAGATGCCAGCTCCTTTCATTCAGTCAGTAGCTTCAAACATTTCTGGTATATGAATAACATGATGTTTTTCAATGGCAAAAATCAATGAATATTGTAAATGCACAAACAGTAATTTCTCCGCATTGCAAGGTGCAATTCTGAAATTTTTTGCTTTTTCCTGCTCCTCTTAGCATGATAAAGAAGATTCAAAGAGAGTGAGATGCCAGCTCCTTTCATTCAGTCAGTAGCTTCAATCATTTCTGGACGTTTTTCAATGGTAAAAATCAATGAATATTGTAAATGCACAAACAGTAATTTCTCCACATTGCAAGGTGCAATTCTGAAATTTTTTGCTTTTTCCTGCTCCTCTTAGCATGATAAAGAAGATTCAAAGAGAGTGAGATGCCAGCTCCTTTCATTCAGTCAGTAGCTTCAAACATTTCTGGTATATGAATAACATGATGTTTTTCAATGGCAAAAATCAATGAATATTGTAAATGCACAAACAGTAATTTCTCCGCATTGCAAGGTGCAATTCTGAAATTTTTTGCTTTTTCCTGCTCCTCTTAGCATGATAAAGAAGATTCAAAGAGAGTGAGATGCCAGCTCCTTTCATTCAGTCAGTAGCTTCAAACATTTCTGGTATATGAATAACATGATGTTTTTCAATGGCAAAAATCAATGAATATTGTAAATGCACAAACAGTAATTTCTCCGCATTGCAAGGTGCAATTCTGAAATTTTTTGCTTTTTCCTGCTCCACTTAGCATGATAAAGAAGATTCAAAGAGAGTGAGATGCCAGCTCCTTTCATTCAGTCAGTAGCTTCAATCATTTCTGGACGTTTTTCAATGGCAAAAATCAACGAATATTGTAAATGCACAAACAGTAATTTCTCCGCATTGCAAGGTGCAATTCTGAAATTTTTTGCTTTTTCCTGCTCCTCTTAGCATGATAAAGAAGATTCAAAGAGAGTGAGATGCCAGCTCCTTTCATTCAGTCAGTAGCTTCAATCATTTCTGGACGTTTTTCAATGGCAAAAATCAATGAATATTGTAAATGCACAAACTGTAATTTCTCCGCATTGCAAGGTGCAATTCTGAAATTTTTTGCTTTTTCCTGCTCCTCTTAGCATGATAAAGAAGATTCAAAGAGAGTGAGATGCCAGCTCCTTTCATTCAGTCAGTAGCTTCAATCATTTCTGGACGTTTTTCAATGGCAAAAATCAATGAATATTGTAAATGCACAAACAGTAATTTCTCCGCATTGCAAGGTGCAATTCTGAAATTTTTTGCTTTTTCCTGCTCCTCTTAGCATGATAAAGAAGATTCAAAGAGAGTGAGATGCCAGCTCCTTTCATTCAGTCAGTACCTTCAATCATTTCTGGATGTTTTTCAATGGCAAAAATCAATGAATATTGTAAATGCACAAACAGTAATTTCTCCGCATTGCAAGGTGCAATTCTGAAATTTTTTGCTTTTTCCTGCTCCTCTTAGCATGATAAAGAAGATTCAAAGAGAGTGAGATGCCAGCTCCTTTCATTCAGTCAGTAGCTTCAAACATTTCTGGTATATGAATAACATGATGATTTCAATGGCAAAAATCAATGAATATTGTAAATGCACAAACAGTAATTTCTCCGCATTGCAAGGTGCAAGTCTGAAATTTTTTGCTTTTTCCTGCTCCTCTTAGCATGATAAAGAAGATTCAAAGAGAGTGAGATGCCAGCTCCTTTCATTCAGTCAGTAGCTTCAAACATTTCTGGTATATGAATAACATGATGTTTTTCAATGGCAAAAATCAATGAATATTGTAAATGCACAAACAGTAATTTCTCCGCATTGCAAGGTGCAAGTCTGAAATTTTTTGCTTTTTCCTGCTCCTCTTAGCATGATAAAGAAGATTCAAAGAGAGTGAGATGCCAGCTACTTTCATTCAGTCAGTAGCTTCAATCATTTCTGGACGTTTTTCAATGGTAAAAATCAATGAATATTGTAAATGCACAAACAGTAATTTCTCCACATTGCAAGGTGCAATTCTGAAATTTTTTGCTTTTTCCTGCTCCTCTTAGCATGATAAAGAAGATTCAAAGAGATTGAGATGCCAGCTCCTTTCATTCAGTCAGTAGCTTCAAACATTTCTGGTATATGAATAACATGATGTTTTTCAATGGCAAAAATCAATGAATATTGTAAATGCACAAACAGTAATTTCTCCGCATTGCAAGGTGCAATTCTGAAATTTTTTGCTTTTTCCTGCTCCTCTTAGCATGATAAAGAAGATTCAAAGAGAGTGAGATGCCAGCTCCTTTCATTCAGTCAGTAGCTTCAATCATTTCTGGATGTTTTTCAATGGCAAAAATCAATGATATTGTAAATGCACAAACTGTAATTTCTCCGCATTGCAAGGTGCAATTCTGAAATTTTTTGCTTTTTCCTGCTCCTCTTAGCATGATAAAGAAGATTCAAAGAGAGTGAGATGCCAGCTCCTTTCATTCAGTCAGTAGCTTCAATCATTTCTGGACGTTTTTCAATGGCAAAAATCAATGAATATTGTAAATGCACAAACAGTAATTTCTCCGCATTGCAAGGTGCAATTCTGAATTTTTTTGCTTTTTCCTGCTCCTCTTAGCATGATAAAGAAGATTCAAAGAGAGTGAGATGCCAGCTACTTTCATTCAGTCAGTAGCTTCAATCATTTCTGGACGTTTTTCAATGGTAAAAATCAATGAAAATTGTAAATGCACAAACAGTAATTTCTCCACATTGCAAGGTGCAATTCTGAAATTTTTTGCTTTTTCCTGCTCCTCTTAGCATGATAAAGAAGATTCAAAGAGAGTGAGATGCCAGCTCCTTTCAGTCAGTAGCTTCAAACATTTCTGGTATATGAATAACATGATGTTTTTCAATGGCAAAAATCAATGAATATTGTAAATGCACAAACAGTAATTTCTCCGCATTGCAAGGTGCAATTCTGAAATTTTTTGCTTTTTCCTGCTCCTCTTAGCATGATAAAGAAGATTCAAAGAGAGTGAGATGCCAGCTCCTTTCATTCAGTCAGTAGCTTCAAACATTTCTGGTATATGAATAACATGATGTTTTTCAATGGCAAAAATCAATGAATATTGTAAATGCACAAACAGTAATTTCTCCGCATTGCAAGGTGCAATTCTGAAATTTTTTGCTTTTTCCTGCTCCTCTTAGCATGATAAAGAAGATTCAAAGAGAGTGAGATGCCAGCTCCTTTCATTCAGTCAGTAGCTTCAATCATTTCTGGACGTTTTTCAATGGTAAAAATCAATGAATATTGTAAATGCACAAACAGTAATTTCTCCACATTGCAAGGTGCAATTCTGAAATTTTTTGCTTTTTCCTGCTCCTCTTAGCATGATAAAGAAGATTCAAAGAGAGTGAGATGCCAGCTCCTTTCATTCAGTCAGTAGCTTCAAACATTTCTGGTATATGAATAACATGATGTTTTTCAATGGCAAAAATCAATGAATATTGTAAATGCACAAACAGTAATTTCTCCGCATTGCAAGGTGCAATTCTGAAATTTTTTGCTTTTTCCTGCTCCTCTTAGCATGATAAAGAAGATTCAAAGAGAGTGAGATGCCAGCTCCTTTCATTCAGTCAGTAGCTTCAAACATTTCTGGTATATGAATAACATGATGTTTTTCAATGGCAAAAATCAATGAATTTTGTAAATGCACAAACAGTAATTTCTCCGTATTGCAAGGTGCAATTCTGAAATTTTTTGCTTTTTCCTGCTCCACTTAGCATGATAAAGAAGATTCAAAGAGAGTGAGATGCCAGCTCCTTTCATTCAGTCAGTAGCTTCAATCATTTCTGGACGTTTTTCAATGGCAAAAATCAACGAATATTGTAAATGCACAAACAGTAATTTCTCCGCATTGCAAGGTGCAATTCTGAAATTTTTTGCTTTTTCCTGCTCCTCTTAGCATGATAAAGAAGATTCAAAGAGAGTGAGATGCCAGCTCCTTTCATTCAGTCAGTAGCTTCAATCATTTCTGGACGTTTTTCAATGGCAAAAATCAATGAATATTGTAAATGCACAAACTGTAATTTCTCCGCATTGCAAGGTGCAATTCTGAAATTTTTTGCTTTTTCCTGCTCCTCTTAGCATGATAAAGAAGATTCAAAGAGAGTGAGATGCCAGCTCCTTTCATTCAGTCAGTAGCTTCAATCATTTCTGGACGTTTTTCAATGGCAAAAACCAATGAATATTGTAAATGCACAAACAGTAATTTCTCCTCATTGCAAGGTGCAATTCTGAATTTTTTTGCTTTTTCCTGCTCCTCTTAGCATGATAAAGAAGATTCAAAGAGAGTGAGATGCCAGCTACTTTCATTCAGTCAGTAGCTTCAATCATTTCTGGACGTTTTTCAATGGTAAAAATCAATGAAAATTGTAAATGCACAAACAGTAATTTCTCCACATTGCAAGGTGCAATTCTGAAATTTTTTGCTTTTTCCTGCTCCTCTTAGCATGATAAAGAAGATTCAAAGAGAGTGAGATGCCAGCTCCTTTCATTCAGTCAGTAGCTTCAAACATTTCTGGTATATGAATAACATGATGTTTTTCAATGGCAAAAATCAATGAATATTGTAAATGCACAAACAGTAATTTCTCCGCATTGCAAGGTGCAATTCTGAAATTTTTTGCTTTTTCCTGCTCCTCTTAGCATGATAAAGAAGATTCAAAGAGAGTGAGATGCCAGCTCCTTTCATTCAGTCAGTAGCTTCAAACATTTCTGGTATATGAATAACATGATGTTTTTCAATGGCAAAAATCAATGAATATTGTAAATGCACAAACAGTAATTTCTCCGCATTGCAAGGTGCAATTCTGAAATTTTTTGCTTTTTCCTGCTCCTCTTAGCATGATAAAGAAGATTCAAAGAGAGTGAGATGCCAGCTCCTTTCATTCAGTCAGTAGCTTCAATCATTTCTGGACGTTTTTCAATGGTAAAAATCAATGAATATTGTAAATGCACAAACAGTAATTTCTCCACATTGCAAGGTGCAATTCTGAAATTTTTTGCTTTTTCCTGCTCCTCTTAGCATGATAAAGAAGATTCAAAGAGAGTGAGGTGCCAGCTCCTTTCATTCAGTCAGTAGCTTCAAACATTTCTGGTATATGAATAACATGATGTTTTTCAATGGCAAAAATCAATGAATATTGTAAATGCACAAACAGTAATTTCTCCGCATTGCAAGGTGCAATTCTGAAATTTTTTGCTTTTTCCTGCTCCTCTTAGCATGATAAAGAAGATTCAAAGAGAGTGAGATGCCAGCTCCTTTCATTCAGTCAGTAGCTTCAAACATTTCTGGTATATGAATAACATGATGTTTTTCAATGGCAAAAATCAATGAATATTGTAAATGCACAAACAGTAATTTCTCCGCATTGCAAGGTGCAATTCTGAAATTTTTTGCTTTTTCCTGCTCCACTTAGCATGATAAAGAAGATTCAAAGAGAGTGAGATGCCAGCTCCTTTCATTCAGTCAGTAGCTTCAATCATTTCTGGACGTTTTTCAATGGCAAAAATCAACGAATATTGTAAATGCACAAACAGTAATTTCTCCGCATTGCAAGGTGCAATTCTGAAATTTTTTGCTTTTTCCTGCTCCTCTTAGCATGATAAAGAAGATTCAAAGAGAGTGAGATGCCAGCTCCTTTCATTCAGTCAGTAGCTTCAATCATTTCTGGACGTTTTTCAATGGCAAAAATCAATGAATATTGTAAATGCACAAACTGTAATTTCTCCGCATTGCAAGGTGCAATTCTGAAATTTTTTGCTTTTTCCTGCTCCTCTTAGCATGATAAAGAAGATTCAAAGAGAGTGAGATGCCAGCTCCTTTCATTCAGTCAGTAGCTTCAATCATTTCTGGACGTTTTTCAATGGCAAAAATCAATGAATATTGTAAATGCACAAACAGTAATTTCTCCGCATTGCAAGGTGCAATTCTGAAATTTTTTGCTTTTTCCTGCTCCTCTTAGCATGATAAAGAAGATTCAAAGAGAGTGAGATGCCAGCTCCTTTCATTCAGTCAGTACCTTCAATCATTTCTGGATGTTTTTCAATGGCAAAAATCAATGAATATTGTAAATGCACAAACAGTAATTTCTCCGCATTGCAAGGTGCAATTCTGAAATTTTTTGCTTTTTCCTGCTCCTCTTAGCATGATAAAGAAGATTCAAAGAGAGTGAGATGCCAGCTCCTTTCATTCAGTCAGTAGCTTCAAACATTTCTGGTATATGAATAACATGATGATTTCAATGGCAAAAATCAATGAATATTGTAAATGCACAAACAGTAATTTCTCCGCATTGCAAGGTGCAAGTCTGAAATTTTTTGCTTTTTCCTGCTCCTCTTAGCATGATAAAGAAGATTCAAAGAGAGTGAGATGCCAGCTCCTTTCATTCAGTCAGTAGCTTCAAACATTTCTGGTATATGAATAACATGATGTTTTTCAATGGCAAAAATCAATGAATATTGTAAATGCACAAACAGTAATTTCTCCGCATTGCAAGGTGCAAGTCTGAAATTTTTTGCTTTTTCCTGCTCCTCTTAGCATGATAAAGAAGATTCAAAGAGAGTGAGATGCCAGCTACTTTCATTCAGTCAGTAGCTTCAATCATTTCTGGACGTTTTTCAATGGTAAAAATCAATGAATATTGTAAATGCACAAACAGTAATTTCTCCACATTGCAAGGTGCAATTCTGAAATTTTTTGCTTTTTCCTGCTCCTCTTAGCATGATAAAGAAGATTCAAAGAGATTGAGATGCCAGCTCCTTTCATTCAGTCAGTAGCTTCAAACATTTCTGGTATATGAATAACATGATGTTTTTCAATGGCAAAAATCAATGAATATTGTAAATGCACAAACAGTAATTTCTCCGCATTGCAAGGTGCAATTCTGAAATTTTTTGCTTTTTCCTGCTCCTCTTAGCATGATAAAGAAGATTCAAAGAGAGTGAGATGCCAGCTCCTTTCATTCAGTCAGTAGCTTCAATCATTTCTGGATGTTTTTCAATGGCAAAAATCAATGATATTGTAAATGCACAAACTGTAATTTCTCCGCATTGCAAGGTGCAATTCTGAAATTTTTTGCTTTTTCCTGCTCCTCTTAGCATGATAAAGAAGATTCAAAGAGAGTGAGATGCCAGCTCCTTTCATTCAGTCAGTAGCTTCAATCATTTCTGGACGTTTTTCAATGGCAAAAATCAATGAATATTGTAAATGCACAAACAGTAATTTCTCCGCATTGCAAGGTGCAATTCTGAATTTTTTTGCTTTTTCCTGCTCCTCTTAGCATGATAAAGAAGATTCAAAGAGAGTGAGATGCCAGCTACTTTCATTCAGTCAGTAGCTTCAATCATTTCTGGACGTTTTTCAATGGTAAAAATCAATGAAAATTGTAAATGCACAAACAGTAATTTCTCCACATTGCAAGGTGCAATTCTGAAATTTTTTGCTTTTTCCTGCTCCTCTTAGCATGATAAAGAAGATTCAAAGAGAGTGAGATGCCAGCTCCTTTCAGTCAGTAGCTTCAAACATTTCTGGTATATGAATAACATGATGTTTTTCAATGGCAAAAATCAATGAATATTGTAAATGCACAAACAGTAATTTCTCCGCATTGCAAGGTGCAATTCTGAAATTTTTTGCTTTTTCCTGCTCCTCTTAGCATGATAAAGAAGATTCAAAGAGAGTGAGATGCCAGCTCCTTTCATTCAGTCAGTAGCTTCAAACATTTCTGGTATATGAATAACATGATGTTTTTCAATGGCAAAAATCAATGAATATTGTAAATGCACAAACAGTAATTTCTCCGCATTGCAAGGTGCAATTCTGAAATTTTTTGCTTTTTCCTGCTCCTCTTAGCATGATAAAGAAGATTCAAAGAGAGTGAGATGCCAGCTCCTTTCATTCAGTCAGTAGCTTCAATCATTTCTGGACGTTTTTCAATGGTAAAAATCAATGAATATTGTAAATGCACAAACAGTAATTTCTCCACATTGCAAGGTGCAATTCTGAAATTTTTTGCTTTTTCCTGCTCCTCTTAGCATGATAAAGAAGATTCAAAGAGAGTGAGATGCCAGCTCCTTTCATTCAGTCAGTAGCTTCAAACATTTCTGGTATATGAATAACATGATGTTTTTCAATGGCAAAAATCAATGAATATTGTAAATGCACAAACAGTAATTTCTCCGCATTGCAAGGTGCAATTCTGAAATTTTTTGCTTTTTCCTGCTCCTCTTAGCATGATAAAGAAGATTCAAAGAGAGTGAGATGCCAGCTCCTTTCATTCAGTCAGTAGCTTCAAACATTTCTGGTATATGAATAACATGATGTTTTTCAATGGCAAAAATCAATGAATATTGTAAATGCACAAACAGTAATTTCTCCGTATTGCAAGGTGCAATTCTGAAATTTTTTGCTTTTTCCTGCTCCACTTAGCATGATAAAGAAGATTCAAAGAGAGTGAGATGCCAGCTCCTTTCATTCAGTCAGTAGCTTCAATCATTTCTGGACGTTTTTCAATGGCAAAAATCAACGAATATTGTAAATGCACAAACAGTAATTTCTCCGCATTGCAAGGTGCAATTCTGAAATTTTTTGCTTTTTCCTGCTCCTCTTAGCATGATAAAGAAGATTCAAAGAGAGTGAGATGCCAGCTCCTTTCATTCAGTCAGTAGCTTCAATCATTTCTGGACGTTTTTCAATGGCAAAAATCAATGAATATTGTAAATGCACAAACTGTAATTTCTCCGCATTGCAAGGTGCAATTCTGAAATTTTTTGCTTTTTCCTGCTCCTCTTAGCATGATAAAGAAGATTCAAAGAGAGTGAGATGCCAGCTCCTTTCATTCAGTCAGTAGCTTCAATCATTTCTGGACGTTTTTCAATGGCAAAAATCAATGAATATTGTAAATGCACAAACAGTAATTTCTCCTCATTGCAAGGTGCAATTCTGAATTTTTTTGCTTTTTCCTGCTCCTCTTAGCATGATAAAGAAGATTCAAAGAGAGTGAGATGCCAGCTACTTTCATTCAGTCAGTAGCTTCAATCATTTCTGGACGTTTTTCAATGGTAAAAATCAATGAAAATTGTAAATGCACAAACAGTAATTTCTCCACATTGCAAGGTGCAATTCTGAAATTTTTTGCTTTTTCCTGCTCCTCTTAGCATGATAAAGAAGATTCAAAGAGAGTGAGATGCCAGCTCCTTTCATTCAGTCAGTAGCTTCAAACATTTCTGGTATATGAATAACATGATGTTTTTCAATGGCAAAAATCAATGAATATTGTAAATGCACAAACAGTAATTTCTCCGCATTGCAAGGTGCAATTCTGAAATTTTTTGCTTTTTCCTGCTCCTCTTAGCATGATAAAGAAGATTCAAAGAGAGTGAGATGCCAGCTCCTTTCATTCAGTCAGTAGCTTCAAACATTTCTGGTATATGAATAACATGATGTTTTTCAATGGCAAAAATCAATGAATATTGTAAATGCACAAACAGTAATTTCTCCGCATTGCAAGGTGCAATTCTGAAATTTTTTGCTTTTTCCTGCTCCTCTTAGCATGATAAAGAAGATTCAAAGAGAGTGAGATGCCAGCTCCTTTCATTCAGTCAGTAGCTTCAATCATTTCTGGACGTTTTTCAATGGTAAAAATCAATGAATATTGTAAATGCACAAACAGTAATTTCTCCACATTGCAAGGTGCAATTCTGAAATTTTTTGCTTTTTCCTGCTCCTCTTAGCATGATAAAGAAGATTCAAAGAGAGTGAGATGCCAGCTCCTTTCATTCAGTCAGTAGCTTCAAACATTTCTGGTATATGAATAACATGATGTTTTTCAATGGCAAAAATCAATGAATATTGTAAATGCACAAACAGTAATTTCTCCGCATTGCAAGGTGCAATTCTGAAATTTTTTGCTTTTTCCTGCTCCTCTTAGCATGATAAAGAAGATTCAAAGAGAGTGAGATGCCAGCTCCTTTCATTCAGTCAGTAGCTTCAAACATTTCTGGTATATGAATAACATGATGTTTTTCAATGGCAAAAATCAATGAATATTGTAAATGCACAAACAGTAATTTCTCCGCATTGCAAGGTGCAATTCTGAAATTTTTTGCTTTTTCCTGCTCCACTTAGCATGATCAAGAAGATTCAAAGAGAGTGAGATGCCAGCTCCTTTCATTCAGTCAGTAGCTTCAATCATTTCTGGACGTTTTTCAATGGCAAAAATCAACGAATATTGTAAATGCACAAACAGTAATTTCTCCGCATTGCAAGGTGCAATTCTGAAATTTTTTGCTTTTTCCTGCTCCTCTTAGCATGATAAAGAAGATTCAAAGAGAGTGAGATGCCAGCTCCTTTCATTCAGTCAGTAGCTTCAATCATTTCTGGACGTTTTTCAATGGCAAAAATCAATGAATATTGTAAATGCACAAACTGTAATTTCTCCGCATTGCAAGGTGCAATTCTGAAATTTTTTGCTTTTTCCTGCTCCTCTTAGCATGATAAAGAAGATTCAAAGAGAGTGAGATGCCAGCTCCTTTCATTCAGTCAGTAGCTTCAATCATTTCTGGACGTTTTTCAATGGCAAAAATCAATGAATATTGTAAATGCACAAACAGTAATTTCTCCGCATTGCAAGGTGCAATTCTGAAATTTTTTGCTTTTTCCTGCTCCTCTTAGCATGATAAAGAAGATTCAAAGAGAGTGAGATGCCAGCTCCTTTCATTCAGTCAGTACCTTCAATCATTTCTGGATGTTTTTCAATGGCAAAAATCAATGAATATTGTAAATGCACAAACAGTAATTTCTCCGCATTGCAAGGTGCAATTCTGAAATTTTTTGCTTTTTCCTGCTCCTCTTAGCATGATAAAGAAGATTCAAAGAGAGTGAGATGCCAGCTCCTTTCATTCAGTCAGTAGCTTCAAACATTTCTGGTATATGAATAACATGATGATTTCAATGGCAAAAATCAATGAATATTGTAAATGCACAAACAGTAATTTCTCCGCATTGCAAGGTGCAAGTCTGAAATTTTTTGCTTTTTCCTGCTCCTCTTAGCATGATAAAGAAGATTCAAAGAGAGTGAGATGCCAGCTCCTTTCATTCAGTCAGTAGCTTCAAACATTTCTGGTATATGAATAACATGATGTTTTTCAATGGCAAAAATCAATGAATATTGTAAATGCACAAACAGTAATTTCTCCGCATTGCAAGGTGCAAGTCTGAAATTTTTTGCTTTTTCCTGCTCCTCTTAGCATGATAAAGAAGATTCAAAGAGAGTGAGATGCCAGCTACTTTCATTCAGTCAGTAGCTTCAATCATTTCTGGACGTTTTTCAATGGTAAAAATCAATGAATATTGTAAATGCACAAACTAATTTCTCCACATTGCAAGGTGCAATTCTGAAATTTTTTGCTTTTTCCTGCTCCTCTTAGCATGATAAAGAAGATTCAAAGAGATTGAGATGCCAGCTCCTTTCATTCAGTCAGTAGCTTCAAACATTTCTGGTATATGAATAACATGATGTTTTTCAATGGCAAAAATCAATGAATATTGTAAATGCACAAACAGTAATTTCTCCGCATTGCAAGGTGCAATTCTGAAATTTTTTGCTTTTTCCTGCTCCTCTTAGCATGATAAAGAAGATTCAAAGAGAGTGAGATGCCAGCTCCTTTCATTCAGTCAGTAGCTTCAATCATTTCTGGATGTTTTTCAATGGCAAAAATCAATGATATTGTAAATGCACAAAATGTAATTTCTCCGCATTGCAAGGTGCAATTCTGAAATTTTTTGCTTTTTCCTGCTCCTCTTAGCATGATAAAGAAGATTCAAAGAGAGTGAGATGCCAGCTCCTTTCATTCAGTCAGTAGCTTCAATCATTTCTGGACGTTTTTCAATGGCAAAAATCAATGAATATTGTAAATGCACAAACAGTAATTTCTCCGCATTGCAAGGTGCAAGTCTGAAATTTTTTGCTTTTTCCTGCTCCTCTTAGCATGATAAAGAAGATTCAAAGAGAGTGAGATGCCAGCTCCTTTCATTCAGTCAGTACCTTCAATCATTTCTGGACGTTTTTCAATGGCAAAAATCAATGAATATTGTAAATGCACAAACAGTAATTTCTCCGCATTGCAAGGTGCAATTCTGAAATTTTTTGCTTTTTCCTGCTCCTCTTAGCATGATAAAGAAGATTCAAAGAGAGTGAGGTGCCAGCTCCTTTCATTCAGTCAGTAGCTTCAAACATTTCTGGTATATGAATAACATGTTTTTCAATGGCAAAAATCAATGAATATTGTAAATGCACAAACAGTAATTTCTCCGCATTGCAAGGTGCAATTCTGAAATTTTTTGCTTTTTCCTTCTCCTCTTAGCATGATAAAGAAGATTCAAAGAGAGTGAGATGCCAGCTCCTTTCATTCAGTCAGTAGCTTCAATCATTTCTGGACGTTTTTCAATGGCAAAAATCAATGAATATTGTAAATGCACAAACAGTAATTTCTCCGCATTGCAAGGTGCAATTCTGAAATTTTTTGCTTTTTCCTGCTCCTCTTAGCATGATAAAGAAGATTCAAAGAGAGTGAGATGCCAGCTCCTTTCATTCAGTCAGTAGCTTCAATCATTTCTGGACGTTTTTCAATGGCAAAAATCAATGAATATTGTAAATGCACAAACAGTAATTTCTCCGCATTGCAAGGTGCAATTCTGAAATTTTTTGCTTTTTCCTGCTCCTCTTAGCATGATAAAGAAGATTCAAAGAGAGTGAGATGCCAGCTCCTTTCATTCAGTCAGTAGCTTCAAACATTTCTGGTATATGAATAACATGATGTTTTTCAATGGCAAAAATCAATGAATATTGTAAATGCACAAACAGTAATTTCTCCGCATTGCAAGATGCAATTCTGAAATTTTTTGCTTTTTCCTGCTCCTCTTAGCATCATAAAGAAGATTCAAAGAGAGTGAGATGCCAGCTCCTTTCATTCAGTCAGTAGCTTCAAACATTTCTGGTATATGAATAACATGATGTTTTTCAATGGCAAAAATCAATGAATATTGTAAATGCACAAACAGTAATTTCTCCGCATTGCAAGGTGCAATTCTGAAATTTTTTGCTTTTTCCTGCTCCTCTTAGCATGATAAAGAAGATTCAAAGAGAGTGAGATGCCAGCTCCTTTCATTCAGTCAGTAGCTTCAATCATTTCTGGACGTTTTTCAATGGCAAAAATCAATGAATATTGTAAATGCACAAACCGTAATTTCTCCGCATTGCAAGGTGCAATTCTGAAATTTTTTGCTTTTTCCTGCTCCTCTTAGCATGATAAAGAAGATTCAAAGAGAGTGAGATGTCAGCTCCTTTCATTCAGTCAGTAGCTTCAAACATTTCTGGTATATGAATAACATGATGTTTTTCAATGGCAAAAATCAATGAATATTGTAAATGCACAAACAGTAATTTATCCGCATTGCAAGGTGCAATTCTGAAATTTTTTGCTTTTTCCTGCTCCTCTTAGCATGATAAAGAAGATTCAAAGAGAGTGAGATGCCAGCTCCTTTCATTCAGTCAGTAGCTTCAAACATTTCTGGTATATGAAAAACATGTTCTTCAATGGCAAAAATCAATGAATATTGTAAATGCACAAACAGTAATATCTCCACATTGCAAGGTGCAATTCTGAAATTTTTTGCTTTTTCCTGTTAATCCTAGCATGATAAAGAAGATTCAAAGAGAGTGAGATGCCAGCTCCTTTCATTCAGTCAGTAGCTTCAAACATTTCTGGTATATGAAAAACATGTTTTTCAATGGCAAAAATCAATGAATATTGTAAATGCACAAACAGTAATATCTCCGCATTGCAAGGTGCAATTCTGAAATTTTTTGCTTTTTCCTGCTAATCCTAGCATGATAAAGAAGATTCAAAGAGAGTGAGATGCCAGCTCCTTTCATTCAGTCAGTAGCTTCAAACATTTCTGGTATATGAAAAACATGTTTTTCAATGGCAAAAATCAATGAATATTGTAAATGCACAAACAGTAATATCTCCACATTGCACGGTGCAATTCTGAAATTTTTAGCTTTTTCCTGTTAATCCTAGCATGATAAAGAAGATTCAAAGAGAGTGAGATGCCAGCTCCTTTCATTCAGTCAGTAGCTTCAAACATTTCTGGTATATGAAAAACATGTTTTTCAATGGCACCTTGCAATGCGGAGAAATTACTGTTTGTGCATTTACAATATTCATTGATTTTTGCCATTGAAAAACATCATGTTATTCATATACCAGAAATGTTTGAAGCTACTGACTGAATGAAAGTAGCTGGCATCTCACTCTCTTTGAATCTTCTTTATCATGCTAAGAGGAGCAGGAAAAAGCAAAAAATTTCAGACTTGCACCTTGCAATGCGGAGAAATTACTGTTTGTGCATTTACAATATTCATTGATTTTTGCCATTGAAAAACATCATGTTATTCATATACCAGAAATGTTTGAAGCTACTGACTGAATGAAAGGAGCTGGCATCTCACTCTCTTTGAATCTTCTTTATCATGCTAAGAGGAGCAGGAAAAAGCAAAAAATTTCAGACTTGCACCTTGCAATGCGGAGAAATTACTGTTTGTGCATTTACAATATTCATTGATTTTTGCCATTGAAATCATCATGTTATTCATATACCAGAAATGTTTGAAGCTACTGACTGAATGAAAGGAGCTGGCATCTCACTCTCTTTGAATCTTCTTTATCATGCTAAGAGGAGCAGGAAAAAGCAAAAAATTTCAGAATTGCACCTTGCAATGCGGAGAAATTACTGTTTGTGCATTTACAATATTCATTGATTTTTGCCATTGAAAAACATCCAGAAATGATTGAAGGTACTGACTGAATGAAAGGAGCTGGCATCTCACTCTCTTTGAATCTTCTTTATCATGCTAAGAGGAGCAGGAAAAAGCAAAAAATTTCAGAATTGCACCTTGCAATGCGGAGAAATTACTGTTTGTGCATTTACAATATTCATTGATTTTTGCCATTGAAAAACGTCCAGAAATGATTGAAGCTACTGACTGAATGAAAGGAGCTGGCATCTCACTCTCTTTGAATCTTCTTTATCATGCTAAGAGGAGCAGGAAAAAGCAAAAAATTTCAGAATTGCACCTTGCAATGCGGAGAAATTACAGTTTGTGCATTTACAATATTCATTGATTTTTGCCATTGAAAAACGTCCAGAAATGATTGAAGCTACTGACTGAATGAAAGGAGCTGGCATCTCACTCTCTTTGAATCTTCTTTATCATGCTAAGAGGAGCAGGAAAAAGCAAAAAATTTCAGAATTGCACCTTGCAATGCGGAGAAATTACTGTTTGTGCATTTACAATATTCGTTGATTTTTGCCATTGAAAAACGTCCAGAAATGATTGAAGCTACTGACTGAATGAAAGGAGCTGGCATCTCACTCTCTTTGAATCTTCTTTATCATGCTAAGTGGAGCAGGAAAAAGCAAAAAATTTCAGAATTGCACCTTGCAATGCGGAGAAATTACTGTTTGTGCATTTACAATATTCATTGATTTTTGCCATTGAAAAACATCATGTTATTCATATACCAGAAATGTTTGAAGCTACTGACTGAATGAAAGGAGCTGGCATCTCACTCTCTTTGAATCTTCTTTATCATGCTAAGTGGAGCAGGAAAAAGCAAAAAATTTCAGAATTGCACCTTGCAATGCGGAGAAATTACTGTTTGTGCATTTACAATATTCATTGATTTTTGCCATTGAAAAACATCATGTTATTCATATACCAGAAATGTTTGAAGCTACTGACTGAATGAAAGGAGCTGGCATCTCACTCTCTTTGAATCTTCTTTATCATGCTAGGATTAACAGGAAAAAGCTAAAAATTTCAGAATTGCACCGTGCAATGTGGAGATATTACTGTTTGTGCATTTACAATATTCATTGATTTTTGCCATTGAAAAACATGTTTTTCATATACCAGAAATGTTTGAAGCTACTGACTGAATGAAAGGAGCTGGCATCTCACTCTCTTTGAATCTTCTTTATCATGCTAGGATTAGCAGGAAAAAGCAAAAAATTTCAGAATTGCACCTTGCAATGTGGAGATATTACTGTTTGTGCATTTACAATATTCATTGATTTTTGCCATTGAAAAACATGTTTTTCATATACCAGAAATGTTTGAAGCTACTGACTGAATGAAAGGAGCTGGCATCTCACTCTCTTTGAATCTTCTTTATCATGCTAGGATTAACAGGAAAAAGCTAAAAATTTCAGAATTGCACCGTGCAATGTGGAGATATTACTGTTTGTGCATTTACAATATTCATTGATTTTTGCCATTGAAAAACGTTTTTCATATACCAGAAATGTTTGAAGCTACTGACTGAATGAAAGGAGCTGGCATCTCACTCTCTTTGAATCTTCTTTATCATGCTAGGATTAGCAGGAAAAAGCAAAAAATTTCAGAATTGCACCTTGCAATGTGGAGATATTACTGTTTGTGCATTTACAATATTCATTGATTTTTGCCATTGAAAAACATGTTTTTCATATACCAGAAATGTTTGAAGCTACTGACTGAATGAAAGGAGCTGGCATCTCACTCTCTTTGAATCTTCTTTATCATGCTAGGATTAACAGGAAAAAGCAAAAAATTTCAGAATTGCACCTTGCAATGTGGAGATATTACTGTTTGTGCATTTACAATATTCATTGATTTTTGCCATTGAAAAACATGTTTTTCATATACCAGAAATGTTTGAAGCTACTGACTGAATGAAAGGAGC